>NW_027529442.1:4739215-4776752 GCF_008692635.1 Crocuta crocuta | reverse complement strand
TTTTTTTTTTTTTTTTTTTTTAACATGTGAACATTTAGGGGTTTTTTCCTCCAAGCTTTCTCCGCTACAAATAGTGGTATAGGGCATGTTATTAGGCACATGTCTTTGTGTGTATAAGTCATTTGGTCAGATAAATCCATTGAACTGGACTTGCTAGCTCAAAATATATATGTATTTAAAATCCTGGTGGCTAGGCTAAGAAACTCATCTTAAATCTTTAGAGTTTATATTTTCTTTCTTATACTAGTGTTGAGAGTATTTTTCTTTATGGGTCATTCTTTGTCCTTTACTTATTTTTTTCTTTTTCTTTTAGAGAGACAGAGAGAGTGCACAAGCGAGGGAGAGGGGAAGAGGGAGAAAGAGTCTTAAGCAGGCTCCACACTCGGCCCTGAGCCCAATGTAGGGTTCGATCTCACAACCCTGGGATCATGACCGGAGCTGAAATCAAGAGTCAGATGGCCAACCAACTGAGCCACCCGGGAGCCCCTGTCCTTTATTTTAAATGGCCCTAACTATGTGTAGAATGTCTGAAATACTGAGAAATAAGATAAAGTAATTTTAAATTCCCTGTTAATTATATTTTCAAATAAATTTTTCTGTACCCTCCTGTCATCTTTCTAGATGAAGTACATCTAAATACAAGGTACTAGGGCCAATTGATAATCTGAAAAGTAGATAGTGAGTACACTCTTTCTCATAAAGCATCCACATTTCCGAACAGCCTATGGATTGTCACGTAGATGTTTTATTTTATCCTGACTCATAACATTTGTACCTGGTACCAACCTGAATGGCTGAAACCCTTCTTGCTCTCTGAAAGCCTAGTTTTTCATTTGCTCCTTTTGATTCTTTTTCCCTTTCAAGCGAGTTGTAGTGGAATGACTCGCCTTTCTGGATTTGTTACCCAAAGGACTCAGCGTCTTAAATTATAAGGTAGATGCTTTTCTAGCCGGGTTAGATTAGAGCATGATTGAAAGTAACAAAGCACAAGGAGAACCTGGCTGTTTATAACACTCTTTTTAAAAGGTACCTTGAGTTGTGATCTGCCCTTTTTCATGCCATAAAGGGAGAATAGAAATAATCTCTTATCGACAACCTTGCTCCCCTTTACCTTAATGTTTATCTGGCTGCCTTTTGATATTTTATCACTCATCCCACCTACGTTCTGGTGAGGAAAGCAGTAAAATGTGTTTTAGGCAGCCCGTGTTGAGGTATTAATTGCCTCATTAAGAGAAGCCTGATTCTTGTGCCAGTACCCTTTGGCGCTAGGATTCAGGAAATGAAAGTGGTCCTTCGCTAATTCTCAGTTAAGTTAGAGGCCAAATCCCGTACAACAAATCCCAACACAACAGAATCAACAGATGACAGCAGATCTCCAGACCTCAGCCGAACGATGGCCCACTGGTTGCAGGCGACAAAATCCTGGGCCTCTGTATGCGTTAGGAGTGTACTCATAATGGAATTTCACCTATGGTCATGTTTGGCATTAGAATTATGCTTTGGGAGTAGTGATTCTGCACACGGATATAAGGCCTCATTTGCCTTTTCCTGAAATATGTTCTCAGTGAACCGGAGCAACCCTATAATAATGTGGCGAATTCTCATGAGCATACAGGAGATTAGCAAAAGCCGCTCGTCACAAAGCGCTCGACAGCTCAGGGTCCCGTGACAAGTGACGGCTGCCAATCTCTGCCCCATGGCACAGTCGCCGCCACTTACATTGCGTTCAGGAAATACCTGTTGAATGAAGAAGAGACCAGGAATGGCTTTGACTGTTGTCCCCAGAGCCCCTGAGTGAGAAAGGTCCACTGGGAGCAGCAGACTTTCCAGGGAGGCTGGATTTTAATTGCACTGCAAACAAGTCCAGTCTTCCATTAGTCTACTGGCCAAGGTGCTGATGGCACCTCAGTGCCCACCAGCCAGTTCCCGAAGTGCGGAGCTGATGAAGGAACAGCGCTGTTGTTATGAGCTCAGGGGTCAGTTCTTGGGAACCTGATCTGGGAACCCGATCTGGGAACCCTTGGCAGACTGCTTTCAGCCCATCTCTAGAGGACCTCGGGAAGGGTGTGGGGGTCCATAGAATGAGGAGGCGAATCTCTCTTTTCATCCAGGAACAGAAGAACTCAGTGGTGGCTGCTGGTGTCCCCTGTGCTGAGATCAGAATATGTCACCCTATTCTTGCAGCCCATACAGAAATAAAAATACCACTGCCAGTACAAGTAATAATAGTGTAAACAACTTCCTACGTTTTATATACTTCATATACTTATATGCCTTATCCGTAAGGATACCGTGAATGTAGGAACTCCCCACTTTATGAGGAAATGAGGTACCAAGAGGTTATTTTATCCAAGGTCTCACAGCTCTTAAGTGCCATGGCTAGAATTTGAACCCAGGGTATTTAACTCCTTAATTTGTGCACTTAAGGCCTTTCCTTCTGTGTATCTCATCTGTGAAACCTCTTTATTTTCAAACAGTGTCTCTCTGTTAAGTGACTGATTCTGCAAGTGTATTCAACAAACGTTCATTAAGCACCCCTCATGGGCCAGTCACTGGGATCACGGTGGTGCAGAAAAGTAGACAATTTGGCTGCCCCCTTTTGTGATCACTGCGGATAAACAGAAGAATGAGACTTGGTTCCACAGTGACCTTGAAGGAAGATACATGCTCCAGGCCAGGAAGAAGCAACACTGAGCCTGAAGTCTACAGGGAAGACCGGCACTGGGAGATGGAAATGGTGTTCTACCCATTGGAACAGCATATGCAAATGTCAGGGGGCAGGTGGGATCATGGGCTTTTCTGGGAACTGCAGCTCAGGTAGAGTAAAAGGAAGAGGTGTGAGGTCGGCCAGGGCAGACCTCTGAGGGCTCCATAAAACGTGGTAAGGAGACCTACCGAACAAGTAATGGAAAACCACTGAAGAGCTTTCAGCAGAAGAGTGGGCTGAATGAATGTGGGTTTTGAGAAGGTGTCACCAATGTCTCAGGCAGAACAGACGGGAAGGTCACTGGAGAGGGTACTGGCAGTAAGGGGGTTCATCTCGTGGCGCACGCAGAAGACGAGGCAGGATGCCTGGGCCAGGAGGTGGCAGGGAAGTGAGGAGGGTGGACAGAGAAACACATGGGGGACAGAATCAGTGTATCGTGGATGAAAGGTGGAGGTGGTAAAGATGACTCCAGAAGTCATGGAAACCAAACTTCTGAGCGAAACAGCCCAAAGAAGAATTAATCAGACTTCATTCTGGACCCCCTAAAGCCACCTGACCAACACTAACACTGGGCTTAGCTGTGTCACTGGAGAAAGACATTATGCAGTGATTTCAGTATTTATTAAGCACCTACTGTGTGCTAGGCCCTGCATCGGCAGTAGCTAGACAATGAGGTGGACAGAAATCCTGGGCTCAAAAGGTTTGACAGTGGTAGTTCTCAGCCATGAGCGATGTTACCCCAGTTGGTGGGATTTGCTCTTGGCCTCTAGTGGGTAGAGGCCAGGGAGGTTACTAAGCATTCTGCGACCCCCAGGCCTGGCCCCACAGTAAAGGACTCTATGGCCAGAAGTGTCTCCACGTGGCAGAGGTTGAGTACTCGGGTTCATACTTCAGCTGGGAAGACAGAGGACCAAGCAGTACAGTTAATAATACGGTGTGAGGAGGTCAAGAGCAGGGCATTATGGCGACAGAGGCCACAAAACCTGGCTTTGTTTGTGGGAGGAAGAGAATGCAGACTTGTCTGCATTTAGCGAAGTTTGGAGAGGGCATTGTCAAATTTGCGGAATGGCCCGTGAGTTCTATTTAATTCAGATTAAGTTAACGTATGGGGTCCACAGGTTCAAACCCCACAGTCTTCTTGTACTGGTGGTATGACCTTGAACCTCAGCATGCCTTGGTGCCTTCATCTCCCTGTTTGCTTGTCCCTTTGTAACCTGTGGTGAGATTATGGGACACAATCGTCTTGAAGGCTTGCGCACAATATCTCATAAATGGGAATCACCCGGTAAATGCCTATAATAAATGTTTTTTTCTCTCAATTGCCTTGTTTATGTCATTTTTAGTTTCGGTACATTTTCTTGAACAAGCACAAGACACAAAACTGCTTGACTCCATTGCCTTCGCCAGACCAACTCTGAAACTCCTTTCCTGAGTTTCCCCACTGAGAGTGAGTCGCCTCTTTCTGCTTGGGATGGGAAACATGACAGAGAAGAAAGTAATGCAGTAACTGTTCATTTTAACTATAGTATTGAGATTTTTGTGGGAACATCAGACGGAAAAGTTGAGCTCTCGAAATGGGACATTCAGCCCTTACCGTTGAGCAATCAGTGTGGTGCTCCCGAATGCAAGACTGAGCACGTCTGCAGAGCCTAGTTGTCAGCAATGGAACTGCTGTCCAACATACTTAATCACCAAGTAGTAATTGGCTCAGAAGTTCTTCAGAATGTGAGGCATCCTAGTATGTTAATGTGCTAAAGCCAGTGGCATTCACACCATTGTGTTTTGTGAAAAGTAAAATCAGTTGTTGTTTTAGGGTTTTTGAGTTTTGGGGGATTTTTTTGGTTTGTTTTTGTTTTTGTTTTGAGAGCATGAATGAGAGCAGGGGAAAGGGCCAGAGGGAGGGGAGAGAGAGACAGAATCTCAAGCAGTCTCCATGCTCAGCTCTGGGCATGCAGGGCTTAATCCCATGACCCGGGGATCATGACCTAAGCCAAAATGAAGAGTCAGATGCTCAACTGACTGAGCTGCTCAGTCACCCCAGGATCAATTGTTTTTTGTTTTTTTTTTTTTTAATTCCCCCAAAGAACTTAACAATGCACCTAAACCTTTAAATTTGGCATCTTGTACCAAAGGGAGAAAACATGGGGAAATTCCTCACTGGCCTTGTGAACACTGAGCCCACCGTAAAATGATGTTGAAATTGATACCTAGCCATCTGACCTCAACAAAAAGGAAGCATTTGACAAGGTTAGAAGATGGTATTACTGGGAATTTGCTGCTTGGTACTGATAGTTGCCATCAGGTTGGGTGAGGACTCCTTACCTCCCAAGATGGACAGTGTGTTCACTTGTCTTCCGGCAGGTTGGAGAACAGATAGGTATAGCCATTGTACTCTGTACCATGTGTCGGCAAGCTGTGGACCATGAGCCAGATCTGGCCCATGACCTTCTTTTGGTAAATAAAGAATTTTGGAACACTGCCATGCTTAGTTATGTGTGTATTGCCTGTGGCTGCTTTCGTGGCCAAGTTGAGGGATTGCAACAGAGAAGGTATGACACACAAAGGCCAAATTACTTTCTGTCTGGAATCTTACAGAAAAACTTTGCCAATTCCTGTTCTAGAAGAGAGTGCAAGCTCTTTTATTTTAGAGAGGGAGAGAGAGCATGAGCAGGGGAGAGGGGCAGGGGGGAGAGACTCTTAAGCAGGCTCCATGCTTAGTGGTAGAGTGGGGCTCTATCCCCCAACCCTGGGATCATGATTTGAGCTGAAATCAAGAGTGCCTGCATGTATCAGTTGGCTAAGGGTCTGACTCTTGATCTCGGCGCAAGTCATGATCTTATACTTGGTGAGTTTGAGCCCCACGTTGAGCTCTGCATTCATGGTGTGGGGTCTCCTTGGGATTCTGCCTCTCCCTCTTTGTGCCCCTCCCCCACTTGTTTTCTCTCTCTCTTTCTCTCTCTCTCTCTCTCAAATAAATGGACTTAAAAAAAAAAAAAAGGGCCTGATGCACAACTGACTGAGCCACCCAGGTGCTCTGTTTCTCACCTTCTAATATGCCTTAGAATCACCTGCAGATCCTTTTTTTCCCCAAGTTTTTTAAATTTATTTTCGAGAGAGTGAGAAGGAACAGGGGCAGAGAGGGAGGGAGACAGAGAATTTCAGGCAGGTTCTGTGCTGTCCGCCCAGAGCCCAGCTTGGGGCCTGAACTCCGAACCATGAGATCATAACCTGAGCCGAAGCCAGATGTTCAATCGACTGAGCCACCCAGGTGCCCCTCACCTGCTGATGCTGATTTAGTAGGCCTGAGAATCTGCATTTCTCCGAGGCTCTCTGGTGCTGCCAATTTTGATGTTCCATACTGAGTAGCATGGTTCTAGAAATTCAATGGCTTCATGGGATGTTGTTCTGACAGGAGGCAGGATGCTTGGTGGTTAAGAGCATGGGTTTGAGTTCTGTTTTTCGCATTTATTGCCTTGTCATCCTGATAAGATAGACAATGTCCCTAAGCTTCACATTGCTGTTCTATAAAAAAGAGCAATACTCTTTACAGAGTGCTTAGTCAGGGCCTGGCCTACAGTGTGAGTGCAGTGCTTGTGAGCAGTTGATACACGGGCCTCCCCTGAGACATGTTATCTTACCACATGGGGATTAGGCACAGCCCCTACTGTGACCTTCCACCCCAGTGACAGGGTTCTATGTGACTTTTTCTGGATCCACTGGAGGGCAGTTGTTTTTGTAAAGGGAAGGTTATTTCGAGATTGCTTTGGTTTTAAAATTTAATATTCAAGTAATTGAAAAACCTAATTCTTCTCTAAGTTCAGCGTTTAGTTCTTAGGATTCTGTAATGGTCCCCATTGATGAATTTCAATAATTCTTTACATTTTAAGACGCATTCATAAATGTAAAATATCTGGCTTCTTTTTCAGTCCTCTGACCTGACCCCCTCCTTTCCTTAGAAAACACCCTTTCCCTTCACTTTTGATAATTCTTGCCATTCTTCTAAATTAAACTCAGAACTGTGGTGAACATAAAGTTCACTGAGGTCTCCCAAAACTGTATGTAAATTTCATAAGATTTTAGTTTCAAATCATAAGTCTATACCAGTTAATCAATTACACGTTTTACATTGGAATTACAAAAATACTCTGTTTCTGTAAATAGGACAAATCCTCTTAAATGTTAAAATGATTACAGTACCAAATATGTACAGATTCCATAATGCAAACTCTATAAGGATTGTAGGTTGGGTTCTTTTAACTGTTTCTTTATGTCCATATAAATCTTAGCAGGGTTGAAAGATGCTTACCCACCAAGGAGACATTTGTCATCCTAAGCAATTTTGGGAGATACCTTGTCAGCTACCTTGAGATTGCCTGATGATGGGAAATTTCAGGTGGTATATAGATCATTCCTTGTCTTTAATACTTTTGGTAGACCTTGAGCCCTGTTAATCTCTATGTCATTGACTTCATAAATTAATAAATTGAATGGTCAGGTAGTCCAACCCTTACGTGCAAGTTAGAGGTTAAAGAAGCTCAGAGTGCCTTTTAAAGCTGTTCAAAGTTTACTCCTTGGATATTGCATTTCTTTGTCTCTTAGGGAATGTAAATATCCCCTCAGCTAGCTGTAGCGACTTTTGAACTTGTTGGAAAATGGTATCTTTAAAAAAAAAATTCTATCTCTTAGGGCCACAACTTTTCTGAATACTAGAATGAGGACCTGTGTAATTTTGAATATCTTGACTGATATGGGGTAACAACTAAGGTCATTCTACTGGTGGGCTTGGCCCAGATCAGTAGACTCCTCTGGTATTAGAAACAATCAGAATAATTAAATATTACCTCTGGAGTGTCTTTTGGTAGCCTGATTCAAGGAGAAAAGTATTGTAGTTGTAAGTGGTTGAGGCGGTGTTGGTTGTGTCGTTTAACCTTTTCACTTTAAGGAAGAGAAAAGACAGAGGAACAAGGGAAGGTTCAAGTTCACATTGAGAGAAGGCCTAAGATAGGCCCAGCTGTTTGCCAGATAGATTCAATGGTTGAGTCTTGCTTGGGAATCCAATGCTACTGTAGCCTCCTTGTTTTCATAGCTGAACTTTTCATAGACACTTGTCATAATTGGTATGAAAGTACTTGACTCCATGTGATGGATTTCTGCCTGCACTTCATTATTTGAAAATATGAGTAGGCCTTGGATTATATTACCGTAATTCATTTGAAAGGCATTCATTTGAAAGATATCACTCCACCTTTGACTGTTTGATACGTAGCTACAGTGGGCACCAAATTTAGATGTTTGCACCAGAACAGGCTTTGCTTGGATTAGATTGAACTTCAGGTAAACACTACAAGGTTTATTGTATTGTATTGTATATTATTTTAATTTATGGTTGTTTAAAGCACTCACATCACAGGTGTATAATTTGATGAACTAAATCTTTCTGGGAATTGAGTACTTTGTTTCTATATTGCCAGTCTTTCCACCTAAGGAAGGCCATTCTCAGCAATCTAAAGGTAAGCAGAGTTTTGTGTGGAATTCATACCTGGCCATCCCAAGCCTTTCCTATCTATATGGGTTCATTTTGTTCTTGAGGGTAAAAGAACATTTTTGGTCATTTATGCTTGGGCTCCCCAGAAGTTAAACCTGTCAGTGGTGTTGTAGGTATTAAATATGATCCTATTCCCTTGAAAGAAATTAGGAAATTAAACCATTTCCTTTCTGCTCGTGGTTAGGATTAAAACTGCTATAGTTAAGCCAAGCGTTTATCCACATTGGACAGTTTGAGCAGTGAAAGATTCTGTCAAAGGATACATGCAGAGTTGAGTGTTATCCCATTTATTACGCACTTGTAAATTTTCTTAGCTCACCAACACACATGGCTTTTCTCCTTTCTCAGGAATCCATCCCCCTTGCGTTAGAATTGCTTTTAAATTACACATTCCCTTCCAGAGCTCTTTCTTGGGCCATGTTGTTGTTGTTGATGTTGATGTTGTTACTGTTACTGAAACACATAAGAGTCAAACCAACCTTTAAGATTTTCATTAAAGTTCCCAATGCAGTCATCGCTGCCCAGAATACCTGAATGTCCTATAATTGTGGGAGTTTTGAGAAACTTGAGATGTCGTTGAAAGAAGAAGAGAGGTGATTTTTAGTGAGTCTTGAAAAACGTCAACCTTGACTTGAGTTCAGAATTTGAGCTCCCAGGTTCTCATTGGGTTCTTGAAAAACACAGTGCTCACAATTAGGATCTGATACAAGTACTTATCTCCCAGACTAGGAAAGTTTTCCTAATTAACTTATGTCTCTTAAAATCCTACCTGAGCTGCTTGTCTATAGCTCTCTTCTCAGTGCTAAGTGGGAGGATGTTGGGCCAGTCAGTGTATTGATACCTTCCTTAAATGTAGTAGTAGGAAATCTGTAGTCCTCTGAGTTCCCATTTTGAGTTCAACTTCCCTAAGGCCACTAACGGTTTCCTAGTTCAGTTTTATCCACTTGTTTAGTCTCTGTTCATTCAGTGAATCAGTAAATATTTGTGTGCCTACCAGGCACTGTGTACATCTTTGATTATAGTCATGGATTAACCTGGGCCTGACGAGCTGGTACTTTTATGTTCTAGAATGGGGATGCCTGGGTAGCTCAGTCGGTTAAACATCTGACTCTTCAGCTCAGGTCACGATCTCCCGGTTCATGAGTCTGAGCACTACATTGGGCTCTGCATTAACAGTGTCCAATCCATGCTCGGGATTCTCTCTCTCTCTCTCTCTCTCTAGCTATCTGCCCCTCCCCTACCTACTCACTCTCAAAATAAATAATTAAACTTAAAAAAAAAAAAGAAGACCAGCATAGAACAGATAATCACATGATCAGTTAGTCACAGTTGGTGATGAGTGAATGCCAGTGTGTCTACGTGTAATATACTAACATTCACGCATTGGCTATGTGATTAAGAACTGTTGATTGTAACTGGAGAGGAACTTCTGGGGTCCACTTAGTTGGACTTATGTTGCCTTGCAGTGTTGGGCAATATGTTTTTTAGAGCAGTTTCTTATACGTTTGTTATTTGTGCCAAAATCCATTATTTAGAAAGCTTGAAAAATAGGTATTTCAATGCTTTAAGCAAGCAAACAGAAAAACTGGGTTATGTTAATATTCCCTAGTTATGTGTATGTCCATAGGATACAGGTTGTCTCTGTTCCTTTTTATTATTATCATACAATTAATATATGTGTGGCCTGAGCATGTGTGTTCATCAATATGCATGTGCTATAAGCTTCATTTTCCTCACCTCGGGTTGCTAGAAGCATTTATCCCTTGTCAATGATTTTTCTAAAAAAGGAAACTTACCGGTATCTTATCATGGGCTCTATGAACATGTGAAATTTCGGTCAAACAATTCAGTGACCGGTAAAGATAGGTTCAAACCTAAGAAAGCCTTGTAAAAATGACTGTAGTAAGGAAAAGTAATGATGAGCAAGATACATGGTGGCAATCACAAACAGAAGAGACTTACCCGATTTTATTTTTTACAAGCCTAATTCCAGCCCAACGCAGCAAGAATAGATCTTTCTCATCATAGGAAATGACAGACACATCAGGTGTCGGAAGCACCAGAGACTAAGTGATTTCTGGTATACTTTTCATCAATTGATACTAAAATTTTATCATTCCATTTCACTCTGTTAATTCACAGACGGCACGGAGGTCTCGTGAGGGCTTTTGGCAATTGTAGAAGCCTGAGGCACAGAGCAGAACGCTTCTCTCTTATCCAAATGCAGAGATGTCGTTCACATGTAAAAATAGCCCAGTGCCAGGGTGCACATTAGCATTCCACGATGAAAAGACGTGTGGTCTGTCTGCTGGTACCCACCCCTGCCTTTGCCGACACACACATTCTCACCAGGTGGAGTCCCTCCCCCATTGCTGGCCGACACTTGAGCTCGAGAAATGTTTCCAGATGCGTTCGGGGCTGACATCTTCAAGGATGAGAGTGGGTTCTTTGGATCCTCAGCCAGTTGAGAGCTTCCTGGGCTGCGCCCCAGACTGGCATCGGACGCCTGAGGCCATGCAGTCTCAGTCCGTGCTTGTCCTTCTCTAAATGCCCTGTTATCTCCATAATGGAGTATACTGAAATGCCACCTTGGAGCAGTTCAGGCACTTGCCAAGTCAGATGCATTTGGCAGCAGAAACCTGTGCTGTTTCCATAAAAGGCTGTGGGTCTTTTCTTATTATAANCCAAGCTGTTAGATACTTAAAGGGAGGGAAGGATGTGGAATGAAGTCAGCAGAGGCAAGGGCTCCTGTGGAAGCGAGGCCACTGTGGAGACCCAAAGGTCACAGGTGTGCACTTGCCCCCGGGGACGCCTGCCTTAAGGGAGTTTAGAGCCCTCTTTGTCTCATGTCAGTTTCTTCAAAGAAGCTGGAAATCCTGCTCTTCATATAAAACCTCTGGATCTTTCTAACTTGCCAACTAATGGAGACTTTTTGGAACGCTCCCCAGGCCAAACACAACACATCTGTTGGCCAGGGGCCCTTCCGTGCTGGGGGCTGGCTACTCCAAGTGTGGTCTCCAGACGAGCAGTCTCAGGACCCCCTGGTTGCTGGTTAGAACTACAGAATCTCAGCTCCATCCTGGACCTACTGAGACAGAATCTGTGTTTGAATAAGATCCCAGGTAACTTGGATACGCATGGACATTGGAGAATATCGTGCTGGTGACCTGTTTCAGGCCATCACTCCCTCGATGCAAGGAACAGCTTTCAAATTATTGGCTGCAAATGAAATGTTTTTAACAGAAGTCTGTTTTAAGAGCCCAAAGAGAGCCTCATCCTTGGGGTTTTAACTTGGAAATAATTTGCGTGGGGAAGGCTCCTCCCCGGAATTAGGTTAGGCGTCCTTGCTATGTGACTCCATCCCACCAGGGTCTTATATTTGCCTTTTGACATGAGGACCCCACGAGGGAGGGCAGGGATCTTGCTCCCTTCATATTTCCAGCACTTGTCACCATGCCTGGCACGTAAAGATGTTCAGTGAATGGATGCGTTGAAATCGCATGATCTCAAGTGATTTTTTTTTTAAATTTTATTTATTTTCAGAGAGAGAGAGAGAGAGAGAGAGAGGCAGAAAGACAAGGAGAGAGGAAATCCCAAGTAGACTCCACACTGCCAGCGCAGAGCTCGACAAGAAGCTCCATCTCACAAACCTTGAGATCATCACCTGAGGCGAAATCGGGAGTTGGGTGCTTAACTGACTGAGCCACCCAGACATTCCTATGCTCACTTATTGAGCATTGCATGATAACCTATTGACTCTTTAAAGTTCTAATTAGATTTGTTCAAGGAGGAAACTCTGTGGTGGTGCAAGCTCTTTTGTGCATGCAGCCTTCTGGTCTACTCCTTTGGGGTGGATCTTCCATCTCACTATACATCTTATTTGCTCCTATGTTCCTGGGACCCATCCCATGGCGTACTGCAGACTAGATGTTCCATAAGGATGCCTCGAATGGGTGAACTAGTAAAAGCAAAGGGTTCAGTACTGATTCCTGTGTTAAATGAATGCTCTTTTTACTCTCATCCCTTTAATTACCCCTTCCCATGATAGACTCACGGCTACATTATGGATGTAAAGAAAAAACTATAGATATATCATTCACTGTTGTGAATTAAATGGGGTTTTAGTGCCCTTAAAGAGGTAGAGTGCATTCAATTCTGGAAATAATGGAAGAGCGCCTTCATGTTTATCTTGTCTAGATATAGGGGCCGGGAGCATTCCCTTTCCCTGTCTCAGGAGGTTACCCTTACAAAATCTGAAGTGAATTTTGACTATCCTAATCTATTCTTTACCTACATGTTGTGAAGAAGAAGGGAGACAGACCAGAGCAGATACCAAGGTAATGTTTTTTTCCTGTGTTAGTGTTCGCTTCTTATGTGCTCTCTACAAAATTGATTTTATCATCAGGGCAAAACCCTTTTGAGCCAGACAAAAATATTTTCGTTTTGGAGTCTCAAAAAATCCGGTTCAGACATTTTTGGGTGTTATGGAAAGTGAAGTGCTTTGCTATGATTCGCCCACTTGATGGAAATGGATTTCCCATGGTTCTTACCTACTTGCAGTACATAATGGCACTCTTAGCTTCAAAGGAATTTATTCCATTCAGTGACACGCTCTCGTTCTGGGTTGGGATGGCCTCTCATTTTTTTATTTGTGCATTTACTGGTTTCTGTTTGTTTGTTTGTTGGGGGGTGGTGTGTGGAGAGGCGTGTCTGTGATTTTAATGGCTTGTTTTAGAACTCCTGTGCTAACATCGAGCATGCCCATCATGAGAGTTTGACTTCAGTTCTGAAGGGTGTAGTAGTGCCTTTCAGATAAGAATTCTATTTTAGACCAAAAAACTCCAGAAAATTGGCTTCTTGCATATGTGTCAGAGAAGCCAACCTTTCTGTTGATTGTGTGAAGTGAAGGAATAATTGTCACTTTGAGAATTAAAATACAGTTATTGTTGTAGATACTTGATATCATGAACCAAAGCATTTATAAAATTTTTTTGAATGACAAGCCTGTTACAATATGCTCTTCAGCTTACAGTCAGCTGATTTTTTTTTCTTATTTTCAATTTTAAAGAACAATAATCTGGTAAGCCTTTAATAACTGTTTGCATGATTAAAGGAAAAGTATAAATGGATACACATTCAGTTGTAATAGTTTGTCACATTAACAAGCTGAAGTTGGAGGTGAGTGAGGGACTCACTTTTACTTTAAGTTTAAAGAGTTTGTATTGATTTTGTGATTTAATTGAAATAAAATGTATGAAGAATTGAGGAAATGCATGACCTAAAAAATCAAATTAATAAATTCTGCTGGACACTTATTTACTTTCTGTTTTCAAAATTCACTCTAAAAGCTACATTGTATCAGTCAGATTTTGTTAAAGTATATTTGATAGTGGTTTTAAGTGTGCAAGTCATATTGTATCCATCAGAATTTTTGAATGGAATTTGATGCCTGGATGGCTGGGAATACGTTTAATTAACTGCCTTCAGGATCCAAAATGTATTCCTTATGGAAAAATAGTATTTTGTGCTCTTGATCATTGATGTAATTGTTCACCTTAAACAGTGCTTTTTGTAATGTATAAAGTAAACGTTTCTGTAGGAGAAAAATGAGAACATTTGGGAAATAGTACTGCATAGTTTAGGAATAGGTACTTTGGAGCCAGACTGATAGGTTTCAGAGTCTGGCCTCATCACCTTCTTGAGCTACTTACCAGATCTCTATGTGCCTTAGTTCCTTCACCTGTGAAATAAATAGTACTGCCCCCAAAAGGTTGCGATAGGGAGTACATGGGTTTATATAAAGCACTTAGAAGACTGCCTGATGCAATGTAGATACTGTGTCAGTTAGCTCATGCTGCATAACAAAACACCCCAAAACTTAGTAGCTTAAAACAGCACTTGTTTATTATCTCTCTTGATTCAGATTGGCAGGGCTGTTCTTCTGGTCTCAGTCACTCCGGCTGGAGCTGGATTGGACTATTGACTGGCCTCTCTTTCTTGTTGAGTGTGATGGCAGCAGGGACAATAGCAGTTAGGCTTGTGCACATGGTTATGGTCACAGAGTTCTCAACAGCAGCAAAAAGGAAAAGGGCAAATGTGCAATTTCTTTTCAAGCCTTTCCTTCTATCACGTTTGCTAATATTGCATTGGTCAAAGCAAGTCACATGGCCAAGCCCAGAGCCAGAATGCCAGAGGACGACTCAAGAGCAGGTAGGGAAATTTTTCTGACCAGACCATTTTTGCAGACAATCTGCTTCAAACACTACATAAGCATTAGCTACTGCTTCTTATGATTATTACTATTACTATTATTACTATTATTATTAACATTAATATTAATTCTCCAAACATAAAGCTACTAAAAGTAAAGACATACTCCAGGAAAGCTCTTGAGTATGTCTTTGGTTAGTCATTAGCATTTGCCAGTTCCAGATATTGTGGGAGCCTCAAAAATTAATACTTGCAACAAGAGAGTTTTTAAGAGGAGCTTATTCTGCAGGGCTGAAATTATTATTTTTGTTACAAACTGTAGCTGTCCCTACCGGCCTCCCTGGGAGCATTTTGCAGGTTATAAAATACAGCTATTACTATGGTAATCATATTGCAAGTATAAAATGGCTTTGACCTACTTGTTAAAATGCAGTGTGTATTAAAATAAAGACTGTGAGCTTAAAGCTAAATGAACTCAGAATAAAAACAGAGTAGCAAGTCCAAAGTGCCAGAGAGATCTTCAAAGGAAAGCAGGGCATTTGATAAAGAGGATGCAGTTTTCCTCATTCTTTTCATTTTCCCCTCGTTGCGGTGACCTGCGGGAAATGACACTCCTGTCTGACAGCATTTCTGTCCCCTGTCTGACTTACAGGCACAAAATTTTTTAAGTCATAAGAGCTACCATTGGCACAGCTCCTTATTTTGCTTCAGCCATGGGCTGAGTCTTTCAATACACCATTTCACTTTTTTGTCGTCGCCTCCCCAAAGTAGGAACGGTTATTCTCTTTTTATAATGGAGGAAACTGAGGCTCACAGAAGAAATGACTTAGCCCAAGCATGGGAATTCCTGGCCCTCAGAGGCTTGGCTCCCTGAGAGCAAGTGAACCAGAATACCTAAAACCTGTAGACATTGGTTATAATGGTATAAATCAGCTTACACATTGACCTGTTTGTTTTTTCAAGGAACATCGGTTGTGTACCAGACGGCATGCCGATTGCCGTGTTAGTCAGCAGGTGGGCCACTGGGCAGGGTCTTCTGAGGTTGAGGGAGGCTTCCTGGAGGACATAAATACAGCCTGGAGGATGTGCAGGCATTGCTCACGAGAAAGGACTGAACTTTTTCAGGCAGCAGGAGTGGCAAAGCATGAAACCAGAGGTCCTGCAAACAGGTTAGTTGAGCCATAGTTGGGAGACCACTTTGGTAAAGTTGCATTGTAAGTAGGAGTCCCATCCTAGAGATCTTTGTGAGTCCTGTTCCTTTACCTGAGGGTACTGGGGAGCTATAGGAGTGTTCTCAGCAGGGAAGGTCGTGATCAGATGGTTCATTGAAAAAGATCATTCCCGCCACGGCTAATAAGATGGAGTTGGGCTGGGCTGGGGGGAGGAGCGGGAGCTTGGGCAGTGAGTCAGACTGGTACAGCAGCCCAGAAAAGAGACGACTGTCAGGACCAGAGCGCCACAGCAGAAATAAAAAGAGTAGCGCAGAAGGACATTGGAGAAGCTCTTTGGATATAGATGGTGGGTGGGGGGAGAGTTCTGGGATCCTATCTGCTGTCTTACGTCGGGGTCTGGGTAGATGACTCCATTGAGGAAGAAGACTCTCAGAAGAGGGTGATGTATCTGTGGTGAAGTTGGTGATTTTGTGCCTGTGGGACTTTCCGGTGAAGGTGCCCAGAAAGTGGTGAGGACTCAGGGGTCTGACCCTTAGGAGGTCTCTTGCCGCTGGAAAGGAGATAGCAGGGGCTGAGCACCCTCTAAGGTTGCATCCCCTCAACTTTCTTTCTCCTCCTTTGACCCTTTAGTACCTCTCATCTTATTAACTTACTGTCTTTTTCCGCCACAGTGGACTAGAAGCTCTGTGAGGGCAAGAAATGTATCTGTTTTGTTCACCATCCCATCCCAGAAGTTAGAACAGCGTCAGGCAATAAACAAATCAGCCAGACGACAGAGGGCGACAGGTGCCGCTAATGAGCAGGGGACTTCATCGGGTCACCTTCGGAGAATGTAGGAAAGAATGTAGGACAGAACCTTGAAAAGGACTCCAGTAAAAGGAAGGACCAAGAAAAAGGAGGCTTCAACATAAACAGAAGATGCTTCTTTTCTCTGCTCTGAAGATTGAATGGCAAAACATCGAGAACTTTCACGTATCCAAAAAGAGTGGCTCTTGGGGACCTGATGGTGTCTGGAAACAGCAGGATAGAACTGAGTAGGTGACATGCTCCAGTTCCTTTGTCCTTTTTTGTTTGTTTTCTTTTTCCCTCCACATTAAAAAGAAAGAGATCAGCCAAATGTAAGCATGGCTGTCTGTAAGGAGCGGGAACTCTCAGGACATTTGATTCCATAGGAGCAGATTGATTTTCGTCTTGCAGGCCAGTTGGGATCATTTGGTAGGTGCTTTCTTCCCAAGAGAGTTGTGTTGAAAAAGATTCTGAGGCTGGCCACCAGGCCCAGGTAGAAAGAGTGCCGGGGTTGTGTCGTGGTATTTACTGTGGAAATTGCCCTTAAGCAGCAACAGAGCTGACACACGTTCACAGCCCTCCTCTGGAGAACCTGTTACTATGGGTAAGAATTTTCCACGGGTGCCTGGGTGGCTTAGTGGGTTAAGCGTCCGACTTTCGCTTAAGTCATGATCTCGCGGTTCGTGGGTTCGAGCCCAGCATCGGGCTCTGTGCTGACTGCCAGCTCAGAGCCTGGAGTCTGTTTCAGAGTCTGTGACTCCCTCTCTCTCTGACCCTCCCCTGCTCATGCTGTCTCTCTCTCTCTCTCTCTCCCCTAGAAATAAATAAAATATTAAAAAAAAAAGAATTTTCCAGAAACACTTCCATCTCATGTGTACAGTATGCATTTCCCCAAACATGAAGCCTGCTTTCCCCACTCCCTGATGCTCTGCCTGTTAACTCGTGGTCCACTGGTTTAGGGAGTTGAACGTAGCCAGATTGAAGCCTGGCTCTTCATAGCCTGATGACTGTTATGCTACCCTAGTAAGCTGCGACTCCACAGTTGCTAAGTTCAGGGACTGAATTTTGTCCATAACTATTTGTTCTTTAGCACAGATCATTTTGAGAATTAATCTATCCCAATTTAGTGTATTTCAGCTAATAGTTTCTATTATTCTTTTCTATTCCTGCTAATCATGGTCCCAGAGAAAGGTGAATTCTTGAAATTCTCTTGTTGCCTCTCCAGAGGAGGGTAGAATATTTGATAGACAGTATTCTAATGGAACCCCCCCCCAAGTTGGGTCTCTTACCTAGGAGACTGCACCCCAAAGCCAGTAACTTGAAACCTCCAGCTTTCACATCTCGAGAGGGGAACAAGAACGCCTGAAATGCAATGAGCATTGAGACGTTTTTTGGCTGGCAACTCGTAGTAACTGATCAGTCACTTGACCCTGAGAAGTTAAGAGACCCATGTGAGGTCACCATAACTTGAGAGTCATGATAACCCATGAGAGTGATCTCATGTAATTACTGAACTATAAATGGTTCGTTGGAATGCTAGCATGTTGCTCCAACCCCGTTCAATCATAATGTGAATTTTGGCAGTAGTAGGCGATACCTCTTCTCCCCTTGTGTGGGGGTGGAGAGGGGAGGGGCCCATGGCCGTCAATCACAAATGATTTATGAAGTGTCCACATGGGCTTACCTCTGTTACATGCCTTATGGAAAAATTCAAAAGAACCTGAAGAAGTGACCAGTGTCTTTCAAATGCTGATTTTTTTCTGCAGAGGAGAGTAGAGGAGAAGAGGGAATAAATGAAAAAGCAAGCAGCCATTCAAGACCTATTCAGTGGTAGACAAGGTGGTAGGTTATCAACATGACATGCCCCAGAAAGAGTTTGGAGGAGCAGAATCCGCTTTTAGAGGGTGTGTGGTGATTCAGGAAAACTTGACATGGTCCTGCCTGCCCCTCTGCAGGGTAGCGAGAGGCTTCGTGGAGGAAGGAATTTAGGTGGACCTTGGAGGATTTGGGGGATCTAAGTTGTATTTGTTTTCTGTCGCTGCATAAAATGTGAGCACTAATTTAGCAGCTTCAAACACCATCTATTTCTTGTCTCACAGTTCTATGGGTTAGAAGCCAGGAAGCTCAGGCATAGTATGCCTGGCTTCTCTGCTCAAGTTCTCAAAAAGCTAAAATCAAGGTGTTGCCATCTGCGTCTTTGTCTGTTCCTCTTCCAAGCTCATTCACATCCATAGTTGGCAGAATTCAGTTCCTTACGCTGGTTAAAGGGCCAAGTTCACGGTTTCCCTGCTAGTTCAGCTAGAGGCCACGCTCTGCTCTTAACAGCAACTGTTGGTCCTTGCCACGTGGCCCTCCATCTGCAAGAGCCAATGACTGACAACCTCCCTCGCATCTGGTGTCCCTCACTCTTTGAATCTGTGTCTCCAGAAAGATCCTAGTCCTTTTTTTAAGGGCTCATAAGCTTAGACCAGGCTCACTGAGGATAATCTCCTTTTCTTAAGGTCAACTGGTTTGGGACCTCAATTACAGCTGTATAATCTCTTCTCAGCAGCTCCTACATTTGTGTTTGATTGGGAAACCGGGAGAATGTGTGTGTATCCCCAGGCCAGGAGTCATGGGGCCCCATCTCAGAATTCTACCATGAAATTAGGTAGAAGGCACAAAATGTCCAGGGTGGTAACCAAATTATGAAAATAATGGCTTAGAATGAGGATTGCATGCCCAGTCTGGAAATGGAAGGAGGTCCTTTCCAGGGAGATGAGCTTCAGAGTGGCAGATGGTAACTTAGAATTTGAGGGGCCTCTCTGATTTCATCATCTGGAACCGAACTACCTTGCTGTGTTCTTTTAGTCTACTAGTAAGCTCTTGTTTCTCTCTCCCCTGTCACGTGGACATCTAAGCTTTCCCATTTGTCCGAGTGTCTCAGTGGACACTCAGCAGTGTCTGGAGATAATTTGGGTCCTCGCCACTAGAGAAGATGCTACTGGCATGTGGTGGGTGGAGGCCAGGGACGCTGCTAACCATCCTGCATGCACAGAACAGCCCCCACCGCAAAGAATTATCCGGCCCCCAGTGTCCCTAGTTGTCAAGGTTGATGCGCACTATGGAATGTCTCTCTTACCTGCCCCTCCAGGGTCTCTCACTAGCCTCCTTAATTTTGATCATGCTGTTGTATCTGCCTGGCTATACTTCTCCCCTTTTCCACCTCAGGGATTCCTACTCCTTCTTCAAGACTTGGTGCTAACCTCCCCGCCCTGTGCGGGTTGGCCCAAGTTACGCTCTGTAGCACTTCTTCATACCTATGTGACATTACTCACTTGGGGCTTTGTTTGATACATGTGTGTGCGACAGATCTGTCTCTCCCTCAGGAGACTATGAGCTCTTTTGAGTGCAAGCGGTGTCTTTTTTGTATCTTTGTCCCCAGGGCCGATTACCATAATGCCCATATACAGCAGATACTGAGTAAGTATAAGGTGGACGGGTACATGAATAAGTGTAGGAGTGCAGGGAGCGTTCAAAGTAGCAAACTGCAGTTCTCAGTTTCCTCTCTGCCCCACTTCTGAATATCCCTTGTGACCAGCATCTGCCAGTTGATCTACATATTGGCCCAGGTGATCAGTACCTGTAAGGAGGTGCATCTCAGGGATCTGGAAACAGATCTCATCCCAGCCACTTAACAAGCTGTGTTACTAGAGGCACTCTACTAAATTTGCCTGTGCTTCAGTTTCCTCCTCTGAAAAATGGGGGTCATTATAGTCCCTGCTTCAAAGGGCTGTCGCAAGGATTTATTGAGCAAGTTCATTTCATCTAAGGACAAGGTCTGAGGAAATGGGGAGGGGTGGCCATTTGCATAATGCTTCCTTGTTTTCCAGATGCCAGAGTAATGGACTTCTCTCCCCCTACCTCCCGCCAAAAAAAACTGGAGGCTGGTCAGCACGGCTGAAAGTAGCATATACCTCCAAAAGAATATTCCTAAAGATACGAGGGCACATTTCCCCCCCGGCATTCTATTTTGAGTGGCTGGGGTGTCAAAGAGTTCGAAACCATGCCTCATGAGAAACAGTTAATAGAAGTAAGTTGACAGGAGACAAGGTTTGGGTTTTTGAAGGATGTTGAGTGGGAGAGTTGGCTGCACTGGCTCTGTGTGATCCACGTTGGTAGACTGTTGACTGCCAGTTTACTGGAAGGAAGAACTTAATCCAGGAGCCAGCTGTCCAGAGATGAACTGAGCTCTCAGGAGCTTTCCTTCCTGGCGGGCTGGAGTGTGGGACGCAGAAAAAGGTTCATCTCCTTTATTTTACAAATACTTATTGAGCGATTGCTACGTTAGCCCTGAGGAGGCTGTGAAAAACAACATGGACCCGATCCTTGGAGTTTCCAACCTATACCAGTGTTTCTCACACTGTGAGGTCGCATTGGGTGGCACAGCAGTGATACACATAATTAGAAATTCTCTTTTCATTATTCTAAACCTTGCGGGAACACCAAGAAGGGGATCTGGTTTGGAGGCTAGAGTTGCCCCTTTTCTAAAACTTGATCATCTTCCTTTTTTTAGTAAAGAAAGAGCAACTTGGGGGTCACAGCCGTGGACAAGCCGGAGTTCCTAAGTAACTGTTTTTTGAGCATTTTGCTAAACACCTTTACAAAACAGGAAGACAACAGGAAACACCTTTACAAAACACAAGACAACAGGAAAATATTGAACACAGGAATAATTCAAACCAAAGCGATCCTAGGAATGATTTTGACTTTCGGTCTTTTGTCTGTCTTTTGTTTTGTTTTGGTTTGTTTTTCACACTTCTTACCTTTGCATGCAGTAAAATTCACTCTTGGGTTTATGGTTTCATGAATTTTTATAAACACAGAGTCATGTCAACATTCCCTCAGCCACGATGCAGACCAATTCTCTTCACCTTCCAAAGTTTCCTCAGGCTCCTCAATCGCATCTGCCATCTCCAGC
Source organism: Crocuta crocuta (assembly GCF_008692635.1). Lineage (NCBI taxonomy): Eukaryota > Metazoa > Chordata > Mammalia > Carnivora > Hyaenidae > Crocuta > Crocuta crocuta. The sequence goes on along the minus strand of NW_027529442.1, from coordinate 4,755,372 downwards.
CTGTGGCAACTATGGATTTACTCTGTGTTCCTCTAGTTTTGCCTTTTCTGGGGTGTATGTAATGCAATCCTATAGTGTGTGGCCTTCATAGTCTGGCTGTTTCGTAGCATAATACATTTTGAGATCCATCCATCTTGCTCAGTGTGCTCACTCCTGTTAATTGCTGAGTAGTATTCCATTATATGGACATACCACAATATATTCGTTCTAAATAATAACAGAATTCATATTCAATATAACAAACTATGAACTGCTACTCGCTGAAAGCAGATTTGGCAGAAATCCTATAGCTGCTATGCCAATGGAGTGAGTCTTACAGGGGAGGGGGGAACCAATTTAATTTATGCATTAAGGAGTTGGTGGTGGTGGGTATTCTTTTCATTTGTTATCCAAACCTTCAACAATATGTTTGACTGAAATATAAATAGGTTTCCAGTCTTCTTGAGTCAGAAAATACTTTCCAGAGCCTTAAGGGAAACCTAGTGGTCTCTGGAGCATTCTGTTCATATTCTCTTATTTATTCATCCTCTGCCTCCTTGCCTCCTTCCTTCTTTCATACCCTCCTTGTCGTCGTCATCCTCCTCCTCCTCCTTAAATTTTCTTTCTCTTTCTCCCCTCATGCCCTCTTGCTGATATTTCACTCAAGTTTATGTAACTAAATCAATTAGACCTATTCCTCCCAGAGTTGGTTTTCCGTAAAATTCATTTTGCAGTTGGCATGACAGAAGAGCTGGCATATTAATCAAACGCTACAATTTGTTCTTTGTATCTGAATCAGGCTGGGGTTGGGCTTCCTGCTTATCTGTTGTCTGTTTATACCATTTGTCCTTCGCCGCAAATGGGCCTGGATTCTTTGTGATTGGCCCAGTGATGGCTGTGAGTGTTGATAGATTGGGTGTGGAAATGCTTAACGGGGACAGGCCCTATCTCCTGAGTTAGTGTTACAGAGTCCCCGGGATATAAGGTGTCTGTATGAAAATAAATAAGGGCTTTTCTTTTCCTTTCTTTGACTGATGGTATCAATACCATTTAATAGAATAAAATGATAAACATCTTCGTCCTTTCTTAAATAACGTGTTAATTGCTGTTCTATGCATTTGTTCATTTTATGTTTCTGAAATATACTTCCTTTATAGACCTCTCTGTCCCCCAGTGAGTTTTAAATCCTCAAGCATATTCAAATGATATATATTTAATTTCATCTTGTGTGTATCTGGGGTGGGGGAATGCACTTTGTAGCCAACCAGATCAAAATTGGTAGCATTCTCCATTTAGTCAGTTTGCTATAGAACACAAAGGCTCCTAAACGATTCCAGTGCATATCTTAAAAGCTCATCAGAAATATTCCTAGCCATAGATGTTTTTTCTTTTTCCTCTCTCAGCAGCATTTCTGATATGGAGGTTCTCCTCGGTTACCCCTGCTAGAGTTGCTGAATTTATAATGCCAGAGGAAGAAAGAAAGATCTGTTCTGTTTTCTCATCTGTGGAATGAGGGGGTTGAACTAGATGGGAGATGTCAAATTTACAGCACCAATGCGGTCACTCCTTTTCCATCCACATGACAGACATCACTAATCAATCACAGCACGCTTCCCTGCCACATGTAGTCTCAGACTCCTTATCAAGTCAGCACTCCAGGAAGCCACAGCTAATCAATCAGCGTTAGCCCAAGAGATGAAATCTATTTGCCATTCGGAAACATGATGGTGTTTAATCTGTAAAGGTTAGATCACCATTGCATGGTTGAAGGAAGAATGCTGGCAGTCATGGGTAGTTTCAAATGAAGAGGATTGCAGATCACTCTGTTTTATGCTCCTTGAAGGCAGGCATTGTATATTGTTCCTCTTTGTGCATGTTGACTTAGCCTATAAGCCAAACTCTTTCTCACAGTAGACATTACATAAATGTTTGTCAAGCAGTGCATGAAGGAATGAATGGGAAGCATGTCCTTGGCTAATTCTTCCCTCCCTAGGACTGCACAGTTCATCGCTTCTTCCAAAGGGCAGGCACAAACATTACCGTGACTGAATTTCATCTGCTTTCATTCTGGCCATTCCTGTAGACTGGCTGGGTCGATGTGTGCTTTTTATCCACCACGCATTGGCAGAGCCCGGCAGCTTGGCATCATTAGCTGGACTTGATGAGTTTCTGCTCCATCCATTGTCCCCAGTCATTCATAAACCTATTGAGTCATACAGAGAGGGGTCCATTTAATCCTTCTGCTGGACTCTGAATTCTGACAACTTGGGGCTAGGGATCTGAAGTTTTAATGATTTAGATAGGAATTCTGTCAGTTTCAGGATTTAACACTGCAGGGAATCATGTATTTGATACAACAAATGCAGCCTGTAGTTATTTTTAGGGAAGTAGATTTTAGGTTTCCTTATAGAAAGGACAAGATCTGATCAGTTTTTTATTTTAATAGCATGATATTATGTCTTTTGCAGGGTAGATACTCCATGAATATTTCATATTCTTCAAGGTAGTTTCATAAAACCTCTGTGAATCTCTGTCTTCTTTAACTTTTAGAAGAAAGTTATCTTTTAAAAACAAAAAGCATTTTTTTTTCCCCCGGCCAGGCACTGGATTTCCTATAATAGGAATACTAGCTGCCCCTTTAACGAGAAATCACTTATAGGCAGGGCATTCTGCTAAATGCTTTATAGACCTTATCCCTAAACCTCAAAACAACCCCAAGACCAGTGCTACGAATTCCATTTCATATATGAGGTAACTGAGGCTTGGAAATGTTACGTAACCTGGTCGAAGTCACAAGATAATAAGCAGCAGCCCTGGGATTTAAAGGCAGGCCTAACTCTGCTGTCTTTTCCCCTGACCATAACTGCTCGCTCTCTCACCGAAGATGTTCCTTGCCCCAGGAAGCTTTCCCTGAGGTAATCCCTATCCCTGCGAGGCTCCTCGAGATGTTCTGCGTTTCCATAGCAGTTTATCCTCCCTTGTTTGGATCCTCTCCATTCTCTCAGGGGCAGTTGATATGGTGCCACCTCCCCCCACCCCCACTTTTGTCTGCTGGCTGAATGAGTACATCTTTCCAAGGAGACCTCTGCCACTTTGCCTTCTTACCTGGGCACCATATAGAATGTACAGCCATGCCTTCAAGAATCTATTGTAGTTTTGGGTCACCTGCATGGCTCATTCTGTTGAGCGTCCAACTTCGGCTCAGGTCATGATCTCGCAGTTTGTGAGTTCAAAGCCCATGTCAGGTTCTGTGCTGACAGCATAGAGCCTGGAGCCCACTTCAGATTCGGTGTCTCCCTCTCTCTCTCTCTCTTCTCTGCCCCTCTCCGACTCGTTCTTTCTCTCTCTCTCTCTCCCCCCCCCCTCAAAAATAAACATTAAAAAAAAGAGCAATCTATTGTAGTTCAGAATTCATTGTATTTGGGGAGGACAGATTTAGGGAAATGTAATCCAGCCCTAAAGGCAGAAGGTAGGGGTCCCTGGGTGACTCAACCAGTTAAGTGTCCGACTTCGGCTCAGGTCATGATCTCACAGATCGGGATTTCAAGCCCCGAGTCAGGCTCTGTGCTGACAGCTTGGAGCCTGGAGCCTGCTTTGGATTCTGTGTCTCCCTCTCTCTCTTTGCTCCTCCCCACTGGTGCATTCTCTCTCTCTCTCTCTCAAAAATAAATAAAAACATTAAAAAAATAAAGGCAGGAGATAGAGTTGCCTGTCTTCTGTACCAAGTGCCTTCCATTTCCCTGTGTCACTGCATTAGTAAACTGTTCCATCTTTTAACACTCACTGTTTTATTGACTGTACATTTCTGAATAATTCATACAAGCAGATGTTCTTAGGTTTATTTATCCTGCTTCAGATACCTTGTGTTACTTGAATCTGAGGACTCATGAGACATAAATTTCTAGAAATTTCTCAGCTATATTGCCTCTCCTCAATTTCTCTATTCTCTCCCTCCAGGACTCCTATTAGACATATGTTGGGCCTTCTCATTCTCTTCTCCCATCTCTTAACCTCTTTATCTCTTTCAACTTTTTATCCCTTTATGCTTCTTTCTATAGTACGTCCTAAGATCTTTATTTCTCTCTTCAGTAGTGTCTCCCCTCCTACTTAACCAATCCATCATGTTTTAAATTTCAATGACTCAACAGGGAGAGAGCAATCACTTCTTGTTCTCTTTTAAGCTTTCAGTTCTAGCTTTCACGTTTTTAATCATTGCAGACTTTATTGCACGTTGTTTCTCAGAAAGTTACTTCATGACCCCGGGCCCCTAAGCCGCTCATCCTCATATCTGCTGACACATGTCTTACTGGTTTCTTGGGTGTCCTGTAATTTACCATCGGGAGCTCACGAGTTGCAGGGCTGGTTGTAGCCTGGGTTATGGAAGTGGCTATCCAGGTCAATTTTTCATCTGCCTCGGTGACCCATTCCAGGCCTATCCTGAACAGGAAGCATTTTCATACTACTTTTTCAGTTAGGGTTTCCTGATTCTGACCTTTGGTATTGGTACTCTGCTCTCCAGAAGGACGCAGGCCTAGGGTTTCTAATTCCTAGCTTAAACTCTTCCCTCCCACAGAGAACACAGGTAAGCACAGACTAGTTTTTCTGGGCTGGTTGACAGTTTTTCTGATATATTTGTGCTGTGAGGGTGCAGCCCTCACTGAACATTGCTGGTTGTCTGCAGGGGTCGCATCACAACTTCCTGCTTCTCCTTATCCCAAAGCCTTGTCTTCTGTCCTGCATGGGCATTAAAACCCCAGCGCCTAGGGAACCAAGGCAGACCTCTCCCCTGCTGCAGCCACCTAGCCCTCTCTCCCATGGTCACAGCCTGGCTTTGCATACTTAGGATTCTTTTCTTCTGTTACCTCTTTATTTCTACCGCCTGCATGTTTTTCTTTCTTTACTGTGGGTCAGTTGAGCACTTAAAGTATTTGTTAAACATTTTGTCTTGTGTATCTAGGTGTTTGAAAGGTTGGAATTTTCAGGCTGGCATCATCTGCCATCTTTCCCTGAACTAGGGACTTGCTACAAGTTCATGGTAAAATAATCAAATAATACACAGGGACATATTAGGAAATATTAGTCTCCTTCCCTTCTCTTAGCTGCTCAAATCACCTTGCTAGATATAATCACCTTTATCATTCCCTGAGGTATCATTCTAGAAGCATTTTATGTACATACAGGGTACATACGTATATACAATACATGAAGATTTATTTATGCTGGTGAGAATATATTTTATCATCTACACTGCACCTAGCAATATATTTTATAATATTTAAAAAAATTTTTAATGTTTGTTTATTTTTGAGATAGAGACAGAGAGAGACACACAGAGCAGGAGCAGGGAAGGGGCAGAGAAAGAAGGAGACACCCATCTGAAGCAGGCTTCAAGCTCTGACCTGTTAGCACAGAGTCCGCCACGGGGCCTAAACTCACGAACCACAAGATCATGACCTGAGCCAAATTCCAACACTCAACCAATTGAGCCATCCAGATGCCCCTTAGAGCTTATCACATATTAGTGTGCTCGGCTCTGTCTCTTTTCTTGTTGTGCATGGTATTACTATAACTTACTTAATAATGTCTCGTTTTGGATAATTTTTTCAGTTACTTTGATATTATAAACTAGCCTACAATAAACATTCCTGTATGTATGTCTTTGCTTGCATATAATTTAACATCATTTTCTTTGTTGACCTGTTTCTCTCTTTTTCTCTCTTCTCCCCCACTGTTTGATGGTTAATTTTATGCATCAGCTTGACTGGGCTAAGGTTTGCCCAGGCGACTGACTGGTACAACATTCTTCTGGCGTGTGTCCATGTGTTTCCAGAAGAGATTAATGTTTGAATCAGTAGACTTCGCAGAGATTGCCCTCACCAATGCACATAAGCATCACCCATTCCTTTGAGGGCTAAGTAGAACAAAAATATGGAGGAGGGGTTACTCTTCTCTCTCTCTACTTGAGTTGAGACCTCCATATTCCCTTGCCCTTGGACATGATCGTTCCTGGTTCTCAGGCTTTCAGACTCAGACTGAGACTTAAATCATTAGCTCCAGATTCTCAAACCTTCATTCACAGACTGAATTATACTGTCAGTTCTCCAGGTTGCAGACTATGTATGGTGAGATTTCTCAGCTTCCATGAGTACGAGAGCCAAATCTTGTAATAAATCTCCAATTTCTCTATATCGTATTGGTCTATTTCTCTGGGAAACCCTGGCTAATACACACCCCCCAGCCCCACTGTGAGTTCCTTGTGATCAAGGAGACGGTATCATTCATTGATGACTGTGGCAGCCTGCATGGGGCCTGACGCTGAGCCCGTAGTCGGACCAGCCCTGCCTTCAAACAGTTGCATTTTGATGTCAGTCATGACAACGGCTATTGACCATGCAGTCCTCTGAAGCTCTTGACTGAGTGCCTCCCCTACTCCAGACATGAGCTAATGCAATCTTTACCACAGCTCTGTGAGATGGGAGAGGGTCCTTAGGGTTTGCAGAGCAGGACACTGAGGCACAGGCGATTTACATAACTAGTAAGAAGCAGGCCATATTTGAATACAGTTGTCTCTGAAATCAATGCCGGGCCTCTTGAATACTACCTGGTAATTAACATTTATATTGTCACAAATAATGCAGAACAGCTCTTCCCTTCCCTCCCTCCCTCTCCCTCCCTCCCTTCCTTCCCTCCCTCCCTTCCTTCCTCCCTTCCTACCTTCCTCAGTTATTCACTGAGAGCTCACAGTGTTCCAGGCAGGGGGTGATACAGTGTGATTATTGGTGGAAACATTTCTGCCCTGGTAGAACTTGCCGTGTAAAGGCACAGACAGATTCAAGGGGGGAAAATGTGATGAGTGTCTGGAAGGGGAGATAATGGGGTGGCTTTAGAAGCACGTCGCTTGGAGGCTCTTCCCAGGAATAGAGGGTCTCCAGCCACTGTGATGAATTGGAGGACCCTTGAATGATGAGTGAACTGGAGGGAGAAGGAGCAGAGAGGTGAAGGGTGAGGGTCCAACATGTTCCCTGTCTTCCTCCAAGGCTCTTTACAGTATAATCTTGCTCTCTGGTCCACTGCCAGTTCTCAGGGCCTCTGCAGCAAAAAAAAAGCTGGAGGGCCTCNAGTAGCTCCCTTGATTGAAATCTCAATTTGGGAACAGGCCTAGGATTGGCCTGTGGCTCGGAATTTTCACCAATAAGCAGAGTGGGAGGTGGAGAGGCGTCCCTTTAAGCAGCAGGGAAGCAGCCTGGAGAGCTTGAAGCTTCTCTCCCCAGGACCTGAGTGATTATCCGGGACCCGGAGCTGTGCACGGAGCAGCTGCCACAGCCCCGGGAATGTCACCCCCCTTGCGCGGAGCCNCGGGCTCCCCAGCCGCAGCCGCAGCCGCATCCCCTGTCCCCAGGTCTGCGGCCCCCTCCCCCTTCCTCCCAGATCCGCGCCGGCGGAGGCGCCGCAGCGGCGAGCAATGCAAGGCTGAGCCCGGTAAGTGGCCCCCCTATGGCTCCGGCGCACGGAGGGGTCGCTGGGGCGCCGTGGCTCCTGGTTTGCACGACCCTCCCAGGGAAAGGGGCCTTGAGCTGGGATGCTCACCCCTGGTAGTGATGCGCCTTGCCACACGGAGACACTGAGGAGGTCATGAGCTCTAGGGAGGGGACCTAGGGATCGGTTTGATCTGTCTGCCAGCCGTTGCGCAGCCACTTTATGAACCAGTAATAGGAAGAATGATACCGGGAATTCGGGGGTATTGCGGTCCCTGTGTTGGGACGGCTTTGGGGGAACCATTTGAACTTCTCTGAACTTGGTTTTCAAACACTCATTATCTGAGAATTCACTCTCCTCAGATATTGAAAATGCACTTAGTGCTTGTGACCTACTTCTTTCTTCCCCTTACGCTATCAAAAAATATTTTCCAGCGTCTTCAGGGAGGTCATCCAAGAATGAAGTTCGTCTCCCCACGCTCCTTATTGCTTGATCTCCTCGAAGTCTTAATATTCATTTCTCTTCTGCTTGGAAGATACCCATAATTAAGCAATTCTGGAATCGGTCATGTATTCTCTCTGAGTGGGGGGGAGGGGTCGTTTGGAAGTGGGGAAGAGACTCCCCTTCTCCGGCCTTCACGTCCCTTGGGGGAGTCCATAGGATGGAGAAAGCTTTTGTCTGTGTGGGGGGCTGGGGGGGGAGGAGTTCATTGGAATCCTGCTCTTCCAAGTTTCCAAATGCACCCTCCGCTTCTGGGAGTCGGGACTTGATGAGGACTGGAAGCCTGCAAATCTAGAATTCCCCAGGCAGCTGTATCCTAGGACATTTTAAAACCAAAATAATCCACGGGGTTGCAGGCAGAGGGGGAGGTTTATGGAAAAGACGCAATCGTAGCTTCCCTCGGCTCCCTCCCCAGTCTGTTCACTTGTGTATAACTGAAGCAAGTTGGAAGCCCAATGCGAAGGGTCAGAGATTTTTTTTTTTTTTAAGATGAAGCGTCTGGAAGAAATGCCTTTCAAAACTGGAGTGAAGTCTGATGCGTGGATTGCCAAACTCCATTTCTGACCATATTAAAATATTTTGGCTTTTAGCAGAGCTCATTTTGCCGGGTTGGCCTTTCTTTCCAGTTGTCGAGGTGGTGTGAACCATTTGTATGCTTTGGGTTCCCTGCTTTCCGCAAACAGATGTTTTTATCTGTGCGACTAGTTGAATATCGAAAGAGATGGACCCGGCCCTGTGTATGGACAGAGTGAACAAATACCGCTTGGGGAGGACAGGTCTCAAATTGTCAGTTGCCAAATCTTCCCAGCCGTTGGGCAATTCAGATAAAGGTGTCAAGTGAGCTGAGCAATGAAGAATTTATATGTGCAGCTAATTCTGCTCGTCCTACAATAAAACATCTTCCCATGGGGCCCAAGAGTCGGGGGAAGGGAGGCTTATAAAAATGATCCTACGTTCTTAGTCACTGACTGCCCAGCTCCCCCTGGATTTCTGAGAACCTGCCAGGAGAAACTGTTGACTGAATGGAAGTTTCAAGAAATGCAGAACAGAAATCAGTACAAGCCCTCCTCGAGTGACTTTTATTTCTGTTTGGAGGAAGGGAACACTTTGTTAGAATAACAAACCGTGGCTGCTTTTCAAGAGCAGAAAATGGTTCTTATTCCGAAGGTAGATTCGTTTCATTTTAAGAGTGTGAATCATTTGGTTTAGGTTTTTTTTTTTCCCTTTTTGCGGTGGAGGCTTGGAGATGATTAAACGTCCTGTCTGCAGGAAATTACCAGGAGATTTGAGTATTTTCCTGAATCAGCCTCAGATGGTACACAGCTTTGGGTGTAATACAAGAAAGCTGTGTTACCAGGCAATCTTTCTGCATTGATAACCTCAACTCCCTGTCTTTCAAGCTTCTCCATCAACAAGCCTTTTATTTTTTTTATTTTGGGGGTTGTGCTTTCATTTAAGAAACTGAAATAACTCTCTCATTCCCTTCATGAGCTTTTTAGGACGGAACTTATTTTTGAGACCGTTTTATCGAGCGCACTTCCCCATTGGCCTCCTCCCACCAGCCGCAGCAGGAAAAGCTCTTGGCTGCTTTTCCCAAGATTTCCTCTGAGCCGAGATTGTTATCCTCGGGGACACAGATGTCTCGAAGAAGGAGATGTGCCAGGGTTGGATCCAGTGCTCACCAATTTGGTGGTGACATTTATGGTCTAGCGTAGGGCTGTGTGCAAAGAAGGCAGAGTGGTTCTGTGTTGAGTTGACCACGAAGTGCATCGAGCATCAGCGGTGCGGAGGATGCGCAGTTAGAAGCCCGGAAGGGACAACCAAGGGACACCATGTGCCCTTCTGTCAAGTTGTGCTGAGAGATCTGCGGTTTTTAATAATTTGGGGAACCAAAGCTCAGAGGTGCAGTGCTCCCCCGGCCATTTTTCTTAATCTTTCCTGAAAGGCACCCCGTCCCATTAAGCACTTCCTGGCCACATCATCAAATAGGAAAGCTCTGGGTGAATATACACTCGGTGCACTCTTCCAGCGTCAACGAGAGGAAGCACAGGGAGGCATGTGCTGTTTTATGCTGCCAGAGCACAGAATGGTAATCCTTGTCGAATAAAATGAAACTTTATGAAAATTGTAGTGCGAGTTTAAATGCAACGTTCAAAAACACGTTTCTCTGCTATTTTTTATTTTCTCAAAATCAAAATGGCAATGGATTCTTTTTCAGGCTGCTTAGCATTTGATTACCATGCAGTTGTTTTGGTGAAGTTCTTTTTTTTTTTTTTTTTTTCTTCCATATCCTGATTTGGCGTGACAAGCAGGGGAAGACTCGGGTTTTTTGTTTTTGTTTTTGTTTTTGTTTTTTTTGGTTTTTTTTTGCAGAGATTGTATCTGGACATTTTCCAGAGCAATGGAAGGTGTCAGGGCGGTGGAGGGAACAGACAGAAGCAGGTACTGTGGGACTCGGTGTTTGGGAAAACTCATGAATGATTTCTCTGCAGATTTAGCCCCCAAACCTTTGAGAACTGCTTCATTTTTTACTTTTACCAGCCAGCCTATGTGTGGGAATCATGGTACCCATCATGGGGGGTGGGAGGAGCTCTCTCCTCGCAAAGCACCTTCAAGGAAGATGCTAATCCTTAGGGAGTGTGCTCATGACTTTGCTCATCACATCTTTGAAAATTTACTTCGTACCACGTTATCTTAAAAACCAGCAAAACTGTGATGACTTGATTGGGAACATTTGCAAAAGCTTCCTAGGTTACTTGGCATTCACCTGGGCTGTTGGAATTACTCATTTTAACGTTTTCGGCGACCAGGGCTCTGCTCAGACTTCTGACAATGAGCAAGAATCTGTTGAGTTGGATTTCACACAATTCCATTTTTGAGCGCTTGGCTGTTCAGGCTGGAGGAAAGGTCTCGTCTTTGTGTAGCGTAAATGATCATAAACAGAACGGTAGCTGTTCACTGACTGACTTTTTGCCAGGCTCAGACTAATGGTCTTAGCAACCTTTCTTAAACTTCACTGCCCATAAGCATATCCTTCAGAGAGTCTATTTCAGTAGATCTGTGGTGTGACCTACGAAATTTGCATTTTAAGAAGCATCCCAAGCCCAAGCGGGACCTTGAGCTCTGTCTTGAAACACACTTTGCTTTTCTGTTCATTATCATTTACAATCCTTACAGTAACCCAAATAGGTCCTCTTATTGTGCCCATTTCACAGATAAGGAAAGGTAGCCTCAGAGAGGTTCAGTGACTCCCTGGGGTCACACAGCTAGCTGCTAATTGGCCATGCAGGGGACCTGATCCAGTAACTGTCCAATTCCATTGTCCGTGTGCGCAAGCTTAGGCTCATGGTGGTTGGGAGGTCTCTTCCAAGTTGGACTTCGTGATCCTCCCCCATCTCTCTCTGCTGATGGTCCCTTCTCTAAGATGCTGACGTTTAGATGACACTATAGTCATCAGGGACCCCTTTTATACTGTCTGCTGAGGCAGAGTTTAGGAAGACTGAATAGGGGTGTAGACGTTAGTGTTAATACTTGAGGAGTGTCCAGCTAATTTGCCCTGAGTTCTCTAACCGCTGAACCAAGACAAGTCAAGATTGGATTGATTTATTCATGAGGTGCTTTTCAGTCCCCCAGCTTTTGAAATCTTGAAGGCAGCTCTGTCTCCTTCATGGGGCCCTTTCACAATGCCCAAGGCCACTCACTTCCTGTCATCTATTCATGCACTTTCACAGGGGCCTCCCACATGACCCCTCATGGTTCACGTGCCCAAGGAGATAGACCCCTTTTCCTGTTGCCCATGGCGTGGCGCCTGAAGTCCCTCTTCTCCCTACGTCTTCTGTATAAACTGCCCCCAATCTGGGTAGATTTCCTGCAGAAAACAAATGCAAAGGAAATGTTGTGATTAGGAGAGGCAGAGACAAGGCGGAGTCTCATTTAGACCTCCTGCCTGATTCCCCCTTGGCCTGACCTGATTTCCCTTGCCTCTGGGCACATGGACTAGTGCTGATTTATCTTGCTTAATTGCTGCAAGCTGGTGATATAGGACAAACCACTTAACCTCGTGAGCTTTGCCTCCATTATCTGTAAAATGGAATGTTCATGTCAGCCCTTTCTCCTTTGGGTACAAGTGGTATAACGACCACGGAGGCACTTTGGGCTTCGTTCAGACGCATTTCTGAAGATGCTCTCATGTTGCCATCAAGCAAGCAGTGGTTCCCAGTCCGTGTTCTAGGCAGCACCTGCTGGCAAATGGCGCTTCCAAACAAGAAAATAAAAAAACACAGTTTCATGTAGATTTGCACAATGGGACATCCTACATCTTTTTCTGAGGAATCACAACTCCTAGGAGTATTTTAAAGGCTCTGAGCCCTGGAGCAGAGAAACCTATTTGGCTGTGCATGTTTCCTGTAGATGTGACCCCAGAACCGCTTTACTGTGCTGACAATACGTTTGGAGGAGCTGTCGTGTTTCCCAGTGTCAGCCTCACTTCTTATTAGCAGCGTGTCTTTGGACAAGTCACTTATATCTCTGAACCTCCATTTCCTTCTGTCTGAAATGGGAGTAAGAATGGCCCCTACCCTACAGAATTTTAAATCAAGGTAAATAAGTTAGGAGATTGCCTTCCACCTGTCAGAAACATTCCTGTGGGAGCACCATTCCCTCCTCCTGGCTCTCTTCTCTCTCTCTCTCTCTCACTCTCACTCTGACTCTCACTCTCTCTCTAAGCTTCTGTGTGTCCTGCTCACCACATCTTCCTCTCCTTGTTCTCCTCAAGTTCTTTCAATGGTAGATGGCTCTTGTCCCCTTTGTCTGTGCCCTTTTATCGCTCATTTTGCTTGCTCTCATGGTTTGTTTTTTTTTAATGTTTTATTTCTGATAGAGAGTGAGAGAGATAGTGTGAACAGGGGACGATCAGAGAAAGAGGGAGACACAGAACCTGAAGTAGGACCCAGGCTCAGAGCTGTCAGCACAGAGCCCAATGTGGGCTCGAACCCACGAACTGTGAGATCATGACCTGAGCCGAAGTCAGATGCCTAACCAACTGAGCCACCCAGGCGCCCTGCTTGCTCTCTTCTTTGACATCAGTCCTGGGCTGCCTGTTGTCACAGACCGATGACTCCCAAATGGCCATGTTCGGCCTGCACCTCTCTCTTGAGCTCCAGGCTTAGGCACACCTCTCTCTTCATAGTGTCTTTATTAGGTGTTAAACAGGCTTCTCAGTGTGTCCAAACACAACCCTAGATTTATTCCTCTGCCCAAGCCTTTACCAGGTCAGCAGGTGCACGCCCCAGCCACCCCGCTGCTGAGCTACATACTTCCGCCATCTTACGTCTTTCTCTTTTCCACACACACACTCCTCTGGCCAATCCAGTGGGAATAAGTCCTTGCAATGGTACCTCACAATTAAATTCCACATGGAACATGGGGAAGGGAAAGGGTGAAGGGCTTGGCGAAGGGCTTCAGGGAACTTCCCGGGGTTCTGAAGATGCTTCTGTCTTGATTAGGGTGTGGGTTTCACGGGTAAAGGCCGCTGTCAAAATTGATCAGACTCTCCATGTAAAATACACATTCTGCTATATGTAAATTACACCTCAGTAAAAACATAGGTTAGAAAAGACAAGTATCCCCAATGGGAGCACCGCTCACCATCTGTACGCACAACTTTAGAGTGCCACCATTAGGCCTCACTTTGATTACTCAGTAACCTTCCCAAATACCTAGTGTTTCTGAACATCAGATGATGTCACTCCCTTATTAGCACCTACCAGCAGCTTCCCATTACGGTAAAGACAAACTCTAAACGACTTACCATGAACTCTGAGATCCCCACTCCCACGCCAGCAATGCCCGCACAGACCTGTCTCTGTATGGACATCTCCCTCCCCCTACCACTAATGTCTGTGCTCCAGTCATCCTAGCCCTTTAACTGCCTGCCTCTGGGCCTTTATACTTGCTATTCATTCTGTTCCAAATGCTCTAGAACTTTTCCTGGCTGGCAGCTTCTCATCCATGACCTTCTTAGCTTAAATGTCATTCTACCAAGAGAGACCCCCCTACCTGCCTTTGCTTCGCCACCCCCGACACGCATACGCTGCATTTTTCTCTGCCACGTTACCCTTATTAATTTTTGTCTAAAGCACTTCTCAAGATAGAAGTATTTGTTTTTCAACGTGCTGCCTCCCCCTTCCGAAGGGCAGGGATTGTGTCATTCAGTCCCCATCTTCATTGCACAGAACTGCGACCCAGTAGGGGCTCACTCAGTTGAATGACAGGCACCTAGCTCTGTGTCTGATGTAGCAACTGCAAGAACATTGTTAGCTAATCATCAGGTTTAAGGTTCTGATTTTATTACTCTTCTTTTCTTGTCTCTTTCCTTTCCTTCTTGGGGATGGGAAGAGTTATGCGCTCTGTGACCCCCACTAAATCCACGCATTTAATGTTTCTGACCCTTTGTTTTGTTTTGTTTAATTATAAAACAAGGTCAGTGATAGCTGCCCTTCATAGAGGTCTATAAACTCTTTGGAGGAAGGTGTTATCGCAGTAGGAGTGAGGCAGTAGTATTTTATCACCTTTTAAAAATTGTCCCCGCAGCTAATGGTTTTCTTTGAAGACCCGGAGCCCTCCTGCTGAGGAAACCTTACCAGATCAGCTGCTGCTCTGGGAACGATACTTGAGAAGCAGAGATTTTTAAGATTTACGGAAACTCCCACAGATGGCTTTGGAACTCAGAGGGCAGTAAACATGTCTATTTTAATCTGTTGGCGAAAATCTTGCCCCAAGAACAAGGTTGTGCTGGACGGATAGTGCCCCAGACTTCCTCCTCTCCCTGTTTGCAAAGACTCTCACCCACCGTCATCATTGGGATGCTCATCTAATAATCGGAGCAGAGGATTGTATATTCTAGACAAGAGTAAAAATCAACAAGTGTTGGTGGGGATGAGGATGTCCTTCCCTGGGTAAGAAGAGAGGGATCCAGGCGTGTCTGGAAACCCACTGGCCGTGATTTATTTGCACTGTTGATTTAGTCACTAGAACTGGGAGAGTGCAGAGGACCTATTTGCTTGTGGCTCTGGTTGGAAGCAGTAAAGGGCCCTTACAGAGCTCGGGGGTGGTGCTGTGATTGATGGGTAATGTCTGCCGTGCGTGGGCAAGAATTGTCTTTGGTCCTGTCCATAAAGAATGAGATGGTTAGATTTGGAAGGGTCCAAGGAGATTATCCAGTCTGACTCTCTTGACCTGGTAACTACTAAGCTGTGTTTGGGGGGCTTTAGAAGAATAATCATGAGCTTGGTACAAGGTAATAACCCTTAACTTTTTAGGCCTTTGTTCCCCTCCTGGGTCTCATCAATGCTTTCTGCATGATACACTGCGGTACTTCCTAGGAATGTTTGGTGAGATCCTCCAGTTAAGTTTGGGAAATTCCGTATTACCGTATCCCTTCTGTAACACACGTGTGGCACAGGAAACCTAGGAAAGGTCCCGAGAAGTTCACCTATAAAGAAACCAATCTAACCTTGTTTCCCAATCCACGTTATCCCAGGATGCTTTTCAGGGACACCTCTCACCACCTGCTAGAACACCGTCTTGAGATGATGCCACATGACGTCTAGGTGGTGGGGAGTGTATTCATTTCCTAGGCCCGCTGTATCCACGTGTCTTTCATTTGGTACCTTTTAGCAAAGGAGATGTACTCTTTCACAGTTTTGGGTGCCTGAGGTTTGAAAATCAAGGTGTCAGCAGACCCATACTCCTTCCAGAAGCTCTGGGGCCTGCAAGCAACCCCTGTTGTTTCTTGGCTTGTGGGCATATCGCTCCCAGTACCTGCCTCTTTCTTCACAGGGTCTTCTCTCTCTCTCTCTCTCCCTCCCTCCCTCCCTCTCTCTCTTTCTCTCTCTCTCTCTCTCCATGTGTGCGTGTGTATCTGTGTGTGTGCGTGTGTGTGTTAAATCTCCCTCTCTCTTTCTCTTTTCAGTGTATTTCCAATGACATTTAGGCTCACCCAGATAATCCAGAAGAATCGTCTCATTTCAAAACCCATAATTTTATCTGCAGGGACCCTTTTCTCAAATAAGATAACATTATAGGTTCCAGGATTTAGGATATGGACAGACATATCTTTGCAAGGCCATTTTTCACCCTCGCACAAGGACATTTGAGTCAAGAGTCAGGAGACCTGGATCAAGTCCTTGCTCTTCCAAGAG
>NW_027529442.1:4738892-4739152 GCF_008692635.1 Crocuta crocuta | reverse complement strand
CCAGCTACATGTGGAAGAAATTAGAATGCTTAAATCAGGAGACAGGGACCATTTCTTTAGCCCTCATAACTTCAGTCGTCTGCCCTATTACATGGGATGTAATTGTGCACACTTCATAGGGTTATTATAAAGATTAAGTGAGGTGGGATGCCTGGGTGGCACGGTCGGTTAAGCATCAGACTTTGGCTCAAGTCATGATCTTGCGCTTCGCAAGTTCGAGCCCCACGTCGGTCTTTGTGCTGACAGCGCAGGACCTGCTT
>NW_027529442.1:4683530-4738872 GCF_008692635.1 Crocuta crocuta | reverse complement strand
CCTCCTAAACTGTTGGCCAAGCCTACATTTCCATGATGGTTAAAATCTTTTGAACCACCACACTTTCCAGAATACTCTTCCCTTGGCCTGCTTTCCAGTGGCCTGGAACCAAATGTGGGAATTTCAAACCAGTCAGTTAACACCCAGCCAGGGACACAACTCCACCTCCTGGCCTCCCACTCAGTGCCACTCCATTCATTTACCCACGCCCCCACAGCCAGTGCGAAGTCCACCCTTTCCTCGCTGACAGGCTTAAGGAGAGACAAGGCGGGTCACGAACACCGAACACTGGAGGCCTCCACTGAAGCAGCCCCACACACCCATTTCATAATCCCAAGCCTGGCATTTGGAGCAACCCAAACTGTCTTTATAGATTAGAGTGTGTGTCCATCTGAAGGTTGGGGGCAGACGGGTGGAGGGAGGAGCTGGCGCAGTCTGGTAGGTGATGTGGGCATCAGCCAGAAACTTGGCATCATTGCCGACAAAGTTGGGAGCTGCTGGTTTGACTCAGCCGTATAATTTTCCTTTTGTTGGGGAAGGTGTGAATTTACGCTTCAACTGTTTCTGGTGTTGTGTGCCTGAGAGTTCGTCTTAGATCCCCGAATTGAGTTTGATTATGGATGAAGCATTACTACCATATGGTGAGCGGTCAAATCCTATTTGAGCTGTTGCCTGGGGCTGTGTTAATTTGTGCCAAGTTACCCATGTCAAATCTGGAATTAGCTGGGGACCTAGAGGATGGATATCAGGCATGGGGACATTCCAGAGAGATCTAAATGAAATTACGCTAATTCTCTCGCTTTGTCTTCGCCATCTTGTCCCTTTTCGTGATAGGTGGCCTTAAAATAGGTGTATGACAGGTGGAGTGGAGAGGGAGGCATGGGAAGCAATACATTGTCATTGTCTTTGTCATGCTCTTGGGTTTGTTTTTTATTGCCCGATGACCAAGAAGTGGGAAGGAAAGTGGGGCTGCTTGGGAAGGGTGAGGTTGACTCTGGAAGATTTCTTATCTGTTAAAGTCAACAAAAAGTTGAGCCATATTTTTCTGTAGGATTATCGTCTCTCGCAAAAATGAACAAATGATTGAGGAACTTCTCTGCCAACCTCCTCTGGAGATTTCATTATAATGATAGCTGTCCTTTATTCAGCCTTTTAAAAATATGACCAACAGTGTCATGAGTCTCCATCATGAGTCAACAGACTTTTTTTCATAAAAGGCCAGACAGTAAATTTTAGATTTTGTAAGTAAAAAAAAAAAAAACAAAAAACAAAGAACTGGGGACAATATTAGGTACTTACATAATGTCAGAAGGGATCTCCCCAAAACTTTTATTGACAAAAATCACAGTGTAATGATAATCACTCAGAGGAAAATTTTCCATCATACAGGTCTACTAATGAGAAGAATGGAATTTTTTTGAGGAGGTAGGGACTGGGCTTTATTTCCCTCTCATGAAATTGATTGCAAATGTTTATCTCAGAAAATCGCTTTTCGCTGATGGGCCCTATCAAAGCTGATGGGCCCTATCAAAGCAGGCCCTGGGCGGGATTTGGCCTGCAGGCCAAAGTTTTATTTACATTTTTGCTGAGCTTTATGTATCAGTAATGATGAAGTTGGGCTGCCTAGGACAGAGACAAACTCAACAATGGCATAAACGCGATAGGCATTTATTTCTCTCGCTGCAAATGAAATTTAGAGGTGACTCCGAGAGCTGATCTGGTAGTTTCATTGCGTCATAGTAACCTAGGTTTGTTGTAATGGCCCTGCCAACCTCAGCATATGGCTTCTGTCCTCAGAATCACCCCTGGTACCAGCCGCTGCCAGCGCATTTGCATTTCAGCAAGCAAGGAGCAAGCGGGGAGGAAGTGCACATCTCCTCTTTTTTTAGGAGACCTCTCGAAGTGCCACCCATTCCCACCACAGTCTCATCGGCAGGATGTGGTCTCGTGGTCACATATCTCTGCCGAAAAGGTTGCCTACTCCGGGTGTCAGCGTGCTGAGAGAACAGTTGGGCTCCTAATGACCGAGGGAGCAGGGGAGAAGTTAGAATCCGTAACTAGAGTTCTCTGCCATCTGTAACGGGGACAGAAGGTGAGCCTCGGAGACATTGCCGTCTTCCCCAAGGCCATGAGGTAGCAAGCAGACTGGGATTTGAACCAGGTCTGCCTAACTCCAGAGTCTTCTGTCCCTCTCCCTGAGTCTACCGTTAAGCACTATGGGGAGGTTGGCATGCATAACATTAGGAATGAGGTGACCAGTGATCTCTGTATATTCTTGGTCTTTCCAGAGACGCTCCCAAAGTACCTGTGGGGAGGGATGACACCCATCAACCTTCAGCGGAGGGCCCTTTAGAGGCAGGACCAGGGCACGTGGCTGCTGTGGTTGAAGCCTAAATGAGACCTCCCACTTCCCCCCTAAACACTAATGCAAACCTTGAGATCCTACCAGACCTTTTCTGCGGTCACGTAGACTGGGAAGCAAAGAGAGTGGCTAACAGGCTCAGGCACGCAGCGAGAACGCCAGCAGGCCTTGTCATAAGCCCGCTCACCTACCCAGCTGGATTGGACGCAGGGACACACGAGTGAGGGAACAGTGCCTGGGTGTGTGGCCTTTTGAACTGATCCTACTCACTACGATGGCTTGGCATTTAGCCAGCTGGGCCTACACCTTCTTATCCTGCTTGGGAAGTGGCAGAAAGGTGGATATGGAGTCTCAGGTTCCTTTTGCTTACTACATATACGACATTCTTCTACATACTCCATGTATGTGGGCAGAATCTGAAAGCTCATGCCTGTATATACGTCTCTGTGTGTGTATATGAATAATCTAGCTATAGGTACAGATGTCCAGCTATCAGACCATCTGAGTGCTTGCTAAGTGCCAGCCGCTATAACTTCGGTAATCTCACTGCTGTCCTTTGGGGTCCCCTTGTCATCTCCATGTTAAGGACAAGTCAGGACAGTGTTGAGAGGGTAAGTCACTTGTTCGGGACCACAGAGCTAGGTGTGGCAAACGCAGGCATGCAGACTTGAGCCTTCACTTGCAACTTCCTGCTTTTGACTATAATACTTCAGTCACCCTATAAGATAAAAGCTGCAATAGTGTTTTCAGCAAAGCGTATGGGATTACCACAGAAGAAATGATTTAATTTTGATTTGGGGGGAGATGGGCAGAGTTCCCAAGAGGTGGTGACATTTGGGCTGGACTCCGTGAGTAGGGTCATGTGGGTGGGAAGAAGGAAATCCACTGAAACAGGTTATTATTGGTTAAATGTCTTCGACGGTCTGCTGTGATGGTACGTAACGAGTCCTGGCTAGTGAGGAGGTGAGAAGTGGACTCAGGGACCCCGTCTTTCTGTTCACCTTCACCTGAATATCCCCATCACCGTAAACATAGCTGAGCCATATCCCTGCAGTGGCTTCTTGTCCAGATCCGTCTCGTGTGTCACACTGGGGGCCAGGAGCAAAGCTTCTTGCCGGGAGGTGACTTGCACTGTATTTTAATGGTCTTGTATTGAATCTCGTATTGAATTCTCCTGTATTCAGAACTTTGGTTTGTGTAAACTGGGCTGGGTGATAATGCAAAGGAATCAAGCTCATAAATAAAAGAGGAGGTGGAAGTAGGTTCTAGTAATGAGGCTCCTGCATCATCGCATCAGCAAGCTAAGGGAAGCACCATTAAATGTTTATTCAGTTGTTGCATTAACATTCTCACTGCGCCTTCTGTGGACACTAAAACTCTCTGGAGAGTGCAGTTGTCTGCCACCAAACAAGGGAAGGGAACTGTGGTTGGGCCAAACTCTCCACCTCTCTGATTACAAACTTCCATCTCAGAGCGGCCCTTGGAGGCCGCATTAATAATCGCCAGCTGCCCAAGGAGACTTTGTTGAAGTTGAAGAAGACAGTGAGATAGGACACAGGCGTGGATGGAACATCCACAGACACCCTACCTTGAAGCGCCTCTTGTGAGATCAGCAGATCCCATGCACATTCCAAGCTGCCCTGTGATTTTTTTTTTTCTAAAGCCACTGTTTCTCGAGAGTTTTGTTTATGATTCATTTAATTATGATAAACTGTGGTAAGATGCAAACCCTTGGTTCTTCTTTTTCTCCCCCTCCCTTCTTCTTAGTTTAAAAAATTCTTTACATGGGGCTGTGCTCGCCTGGGGTGAGAGAGTGCAGGCTGCACCAGCACATCCAGGGCCTGTCTCGTGGTCACCTTCCAAATAAGGCTTGCCGAAGGTATTCCAGCCGCTGGAAAGTCTTGAGCTGGTCAAGGAGTCAATTATTATGCGTTAAAAAGCAATTCATCATCTAAGGTAGTGAACTCTTGTGTTATTTTTAGGCCAGCCCTTTAATTTATGTGGCATGCAGGAACGCGGTTTCTCATGTGAACTTGTAGAGGGTTCATGGGTAACCAGGGTCGGTGGTAGAGACCAGCAGGGGCGGGCCTCCGAACCACTTTGCGATGATCCCATAGTTGATGAGTTTTTAATAAGGACTTTGGAGTCAGACAGCAGTTCACGTCCCAGCTCTGCCCCTTCCCACTCTTAGGATGTGAAGCAGGTCACTTACGCAGCATAAGCCCCAGTGTCTTTGCCTATGAAATGGATTAATTGGGGCATGTGCCTCGATGAATTGCTCCGGGGACGATGTGCGATAATGCACATAAAGCCATCCAAGCCATTGAAAGCCATCGGGGACAATACTTGGGATGCAGCAGCAATCGCTTGGTAAGGGGTAGCTGTTGTTATTCTTTCTGAAACTTTTAACTCTCACCCAGGACTTTCTAGCCCTTGAGACTTCCTGTAAGGCCGGGTGGAAGGTGAATCTCAAGTCATTAAATCATGGACATTCAGAACTGGAAGGTACCAAGAAAAGGCCATCGAATCTGGAGTCGGCACTCGAGTATAGCACTTGAGCTGCATCCAGCCTGCAGTCTTTACAATTTTTTAATTTTAATTTTTTCAGGAATGGAATTTAGTGATTCATCACTTACATGTAACACCCAGGGCTCATCTCAGCAGGTGCCCTCCTTAGTTCACCTGACCCATTTAGCCCTTCCCCCCACCCAACACCCTTCCAGCAACCCTCAGTTCTCTTACGGCTTGCCCCCCACTCTGTTTTTATCTCATTTTTGCTTCCCTTTCCCTTGTGTTCATCTGTTCTGTTTCTAACATACCACATATGAGTGAAATCACCTATTTGTCTTTTCTCTGACTTATTTCGCTTAGCATAATATACTCTAGTTCCATCCATGTTGTTGCAAATGGCAAGATTTCCTTCTTTTTGATCGCTGAGTAATATTCCACTGTATCTACGCACCACATCTTCTTTGTCCATTCATCACTCGATCAGCCTACAGGCTTTATTGTGCGCTGTTTTACTGGGACACGTTCATGCGCATTCATTTATTTTTTCTCTGTTTCTCTTTGGCTATTCTCATGCCACAAGGGCAGAATTAAATAGTTGTGACAGAGATGGTATAAACTACATGGCCTTCAAAGCCTGTAAAAAATTTCCTCTCTGACCCCCTACAGAACAGGTTTGTTGACCCTGTGATCTAATCCACTGAGGGTTTTCCCCTGAGAAAACCAAGGCCCCGAGGAAGACCAAGACTTGAAGGAATACACGACCAAGTCTTTATCACGAGCTCCCTGACTGCTCCTGTGCCATTGAGCGTCCTGGCTCCTGGCTTGGTGGGAACGGGGTGTGTGAAGCAGCGGGTAAGGCTCATGCCACTGGTGTCTTGAAAACCATAGTGGAAGTGCTCTTGACTGGCAAATAGATCAGCTCCGCCATGGAGGAAACTACTTCTTCGAGGTGAAGGATCGACCTTGGAATGATACGGGATCATGCCCACCACTCTGTTCCTCATGTCAGCTGAAAGAGTTATAATCCCATGCTCCGTTCTCTCCACCCAGTCAACCAGTTGTGGGTTGGGGGTAGGGGAAGCTTCCATTGGACCCTTCTAGCATGTGGTAGACCTGGCTGGGCACAGTCACTGGTGACCATGTAGGACATTTCCTGAAAGAGGAAGCCCCCACGAGGGAAGTAATTGTCATAGGCTTTTGGCTTCAGAGGCTCTCTGTATGCTCATTGCCTCCTCCTTGATCATGTTGTTTCCTATTTGAAGCACTTCATTTAATTCTTCCAATAGCCTTAGAAAATAGGAAACTGTTGTGACCCTCAATTTATAGAGGAGGAAGTGGAAGCTCTGAGTGGTTCAGTAACTTGTTCAAGATCACAAGATCAGTGGCGGAGCCGAGGGCCCGAATGAGATCTGTCAGATTCCAAAGAAAGGAAGGCATGTATTAGAGGTGAGGGAAGACTGGGAGCATAGATGTAGACTATGTTTATTGCCCCTTTTTTTTTTTAAAGGGCATCTTGGGTTGATTCACACACATTCTTAATCCCATTGCAATAACGTCTTCAGTGTATTCCATTAAGATGTGAATTCACCCATAGGAATGTCTGACCAGAAAAGCAATAAATCGTGGCCGCGTCTAAAGTGGCAGGAGGTCTCTGTCCTTGGATGGTTCATCAGAGGAGGGGGATGTGTCTGTTGTGTGCATTGATGTGTCCCCAGAGCCTAGAAGAGGGTCTGGCGTGTATTCGGAGCTTAGTAAATATTTGTGGTGTATCGGACAAAGTGGAATTCAAGATGTGAAATGGTACGAGCTTAAGTCTCCAAGTGTAACTGGGCTGCTCCGCTCAAAGGCAGACCCAACATGGGTAAAGGGGCCAAAACGCAGACTTGGAAATTGAAAACTTCAGACCTGCAGATGAGGATCAGACACCCAGATGTGAGCAAGTCCCTGATCTCTGACCCTTCCTTGCAGTTCTCAGCCTTGTGCCCAAAATGGACTGTCTGCCTCTTAACAGCAATGTTAAGGAGTATCTTGTGATTGCTGCGTTCTCTCCAGAGAAAGTGTGCTGAAGATCGCCTTGGGGGAAATAAGGGGTGCTGATACCGGGGGTGTGTTCCAGGCACAGGGACCAGCACATACAGAGCAGGCCTGGGGTGTCCAGGAACAGTAAGGAGGAGGACCTTGGGGCTAGAGCAGGAGTGGGTGAGCAGGGAAGAGGGGAGATGCCAGAGCGGGTAAGACCTTGCTGGCCTGGCAAAGGGCTTTGATTTTCACTCCATGCTAGAAGGAAGCCCATACACGGCTTCACACAGTGTAGTAAATGAGACCGCCCTGGGTTGCCAAGTTCAGAATTTCAGGTCAAAGCAGTATAAGCCAGGAAGGTGTTTATTGGCTCATGGGTATTCTGAGGGGGTGGACCTTGTTTCAGGGTCTGTTGAGTGTGTGTTCTTGCACAGCGTCCTGAGGGGCTCGCTTCTCTTGCATCTGCGCTGCTTTGTATTGGCTTCATTTCCAGGTAGGCTCTCTCCATGCATCACCAGAGATGACCATTGGCAGCTCTGGACTTAAGAGTGCCAAGGTGTGAGGAGCACGGCTTTCACATCCCTCCAGTGTCCTTACCAGTGCCCTTCCCATGAGAAAAGTACCGATTGGCCCCGTTTGCTGACATACACCCTCATGGACTAATCAAGGGCAGAGGAGACTAGTGTGAGATGCTCTGGTTAGTTGATTTGGGTCCTCTGCCCACCTGCAGACAAGGTAAACTTGGTCTCTCTCTAGTCCTTTGGTGGCCCATGTGGTCCACTCCTCCCTCTCCCATAAGGATACTGACCCATGTCAGAAAATACTAGTAGGAGAGAAACCCTGTATAGCCCCATGGGGATATAGCTCCCCAAAGAGACCTTGTAATGCAGGCCCAGGAACAGCCTCTCTCTCAACCCCTTCCATAAAACCTGCCGATGGGTAATGCTCTGGTTGAGAGCTAACGTCACCATTCCCTTTGGTGGTCAAGGGGAAGGAAGCAGTAGTGGCATTTGAAATCCTGGGGTCCCTCTGACCTCTCTCCATAAAAGCGTTCAGGCTTTGAGCAAGTCATTCAGCTTATGTTTTGTCTTCTGCAAAATAGGTGGGAAAAGACTGGATCTCATCGTGTGTCCAGAAGCATTGAATTGAAACTTCGTGTGAAAGCAATTTATAAACTGATAAGCCACACAAGTCATGCTTGCTAGAGACACCCTGTTGTGTTCAGGGTGTTCTGCTCCCCGTTGTGTGTTCCACAGAAGAGTCTTGACCTTCAAGAAGCATCCATTATAGTGTGGGTGATAGAAACATACTTATAGTACAAGATAGCAAGTAGAAAAGTGCCCCCCAAAAGTGGGAGGGATTCAGACTTGGACAACAGAATTTTCTTGGGATGCTATGAGCTATAGCAATGGGCTATAAGCCCCCAAGAAAAAGAGCTGTGTAACCTTCAAGGTATTTACTATGTAGTTTCTCCCCTTTTAGGGGCTGAGCCTTACAGTGACAAATGGTTGGTTGTGGGGTTTATTGGCAAGTAATAATCTTTCACATCGAGCCTCGATTCGACAAGACTCTGACTGTATTACAGTTAATGCAGCTGGTTTTATTTTTTTAGATTGTTAATGTGTGTATTTTCCTTTACGGAAGGGGAAGGGGGAATGATTGTCAGAGTGTTAAAGGTAGTTAATCATATTGAGGAAATGTTTGATAAATTTGTACATCACAAGACTTTTTATTTTTTTTAACACTTATTCATTCTTGAGAGAGAGAGATAGAGCATGAGCGGAGGAAGGACAGAGAGAGAGGGAGACACAGAATCCAGAGCAGGATCCAAGCTCCGAGCTGTCAGCACAGAGCCTGACGTGGGGCTCGAAACCACAAACAGTGAGATCATGACCTGAGCCAAAGTCGGACACCTAACCAACTGAGCTACCCAGGCGCCCCCACGAGTTTACTTTAAATCACAGTTTTAAATTAGAGCTTTGATTTGCAGAATCTCCTTTAAGAGTTAAATTCTCAGCATATTTTTTCAGCTTCCCTTAAGTTCTGTTACTAGCCAAGGTATTGTGTGATCGTCGTTTCTATGGAATCTGCTGTTACTGTTTAATTCTGTTTCCTAAGAGCCCATCGGATTAAAAGATTTGCCACATCTTGCAACAGGGAGTAATGTGGGGGGGTGTCTTTTTAAAAGGGGGTGATATATTATCAAATGGAGGGACACAGTTTTCCAGCTGGATTTGTCTCACTGGATTTACCTCTCACTCGCTTGATGTGAATGGTGATTGATCTGTGGTTCAAGTCACCACCTGCCTGATAGCCAGAGTGGTTGACCTTTTGCCATTCATGTGGCAGACTTTAATTATTAGCCTGCAACTTACATTCACATGCTGTTGCACGTTAATTAACTCTCCTTGGTCCTTTCTGATTGGGAAGTTATTGGGGAAGAGAGGCAATTTCCCTTTGGAGTTGACTGGAAGGCTCCCCCCACCCAATTATTTACCATTTGCCCATTATTAAATGCTTTCCTTGAAATGAATAAGGAAGGCTGAAGAGGAGTTACGTGAAGCAGGTTTCTGCCAAGACAGATCATTAGCAAGAAGTTACTGGGAATGACTCATGAAAATTAACTGATGTTAAGTGAATTATTTCTAATGTGCATTTTAATTTTTATCTGGTGAGATGGTGGGCTGCCTTTTTAAAAGAAGAAGTACTTAGTGCTCT
Source organism: Crocuta crocuta (assembly GCF_008692635.1). Taxonomy (NCBI): domain Eukaryota; kingdom Metazoa; phylum Chordata; class Mammalia; order Carnivora; family Hyaenidae; genus Crocuta; species Crocuta crocuta. The sequence continues at coordinate 4,729,262 of NW_027529442.1, read as the reverse complement.
GCTTTCTATTGCAAAAAAAATGTTCTGAGCGTAAAGTTTCAGTTACATAAGGTTTATAGAGGATGAGCTTTCAAGTTTTATGGGTTGGTGTACAGACCGTTGAGGGGGGCTATCCGGGTTTCCTGACCCATCTGTAGAAGGAACAGCCCATTTCTCAGTCGGGGACAAGCTGGTGAAAACCAGCCTGGACCCAAAGTCACTTTGATCTCAAAATTATTTTATATAGCCGCTTGTGTTTCAGGCCCATTAGAAAATGAAATTCCATGCTGTAATGCCTAATTAAATTAATTTTCTTCATTAAGAATCAATTTGAGTCGTCAGCTCAGTGGTATCCCGCACCCCAAGGCCTGCCTCTTGTGAAAGTCTGTGTCTCATCACATGGCTAGAGAAACTTGAGGAGGGAAACCGTGTATTCTATCCTATGTCCTCATGGAGCCCGAGTCACTTTAAGTAGGACTCACAGTACTTGGTCCAGGTACTTCCCTTTGACGCAGTGTCGTAATAAGTGAGGGGAAGAAACTTCGTGCCTTGCTCCTAACTGCTGCAGAATTTTGCACAGCTAAACAATGGCATCAAAAGAACCCACCTACAATTCAGGAGGTGATATATGATGAAGACAAAAGCATTGCAAACTAAAATGTCTTTATCCCTTGAGAATAATAGTCATTTGAGAGTGTTACTCTTTTAAAATCAGAATGCTGAAAGGTAATCTGTAGCCTATAAATACATGGCAAGATAATATAAATAGGATGGTGCTACTTCAAAAAGAACCTCACTTGTGCCTTCCGTGCACATTACAATGCATGCATAGTAATAGCAGCAATTATTAAACTGTACTTTAGGAGCTTTCTGTTCAAACGAGGAAAGAAATATAGATCATTCAACTGTAGCATCTGATCGGGGAGCCTGGCCTTCTAGAGAATTCTGTTCTGGAAACTGACCAATCAAGAGGCCCGCATTCTAGGTGTGGCCCTGCCGGCTACAGCTAGCTGGCACTGTGGCTTTGGACATGTCACATGACCTCCTTTGGTTTCAGGATTATCATCTACAAAATGAGATGTTCAAATACGTGATCCCATATAATAGGAATTTTGAAAAACTTCACATCGACCCATCAAAGACCTCCCTGGGAGGAAGTATTGGTAAATTACCTTGGCATGAACCCTGTGGATAGGATAGCCCCCTCCTTCTCTGGGATTCCTCCCTGTTTTCGTGGGCGGGACAGTCCAGGGAAACCTGAGAACTTTGTGAAGCACTTTATACCAGGGACTTGATTGAAGCAAAGGCAAGGGTGTCACCTGGGCTAGTTGAGACCTCGCTTACTCACTCTCCATTTGGCTCTGAACCAGTTCCAACTCTGTCTCTTGTGTTTAAGCCTCTAACTTAGTGGTCCTCAGTGCGTGATCCCCAGATGAGCAGGATCCGCCTTACCATCGCATGAGAACTTGCTGGAACTGCAAATTCTTAGGCTCCGCCCATCCCAGACCCACTAACAAGTGGGAACTCCAGGTGTGGGGCCCCGCAGTCTCTATTTAACAAGCCCTCCACGTGATTCTCTTGCACATTAAGACTTCAAAACCATGATATGACTTAACGCAAACCACAGGCCTTATCCCGTGGAAACACTAGCAGATCAGAAAGAGAGAGGAGAGAATTTTATTCTAATTTTCAAAGGTGGAAGTGGGGTTGGGAGTTGGGTTAGCGTTACCTGAGATGATCAGAGCTCTTTTTTATTTATTGTTTTGTAAATTTATTTATTTATTTTGAGAGAGAGTGGGAGAGAGCACACACAAGCCGGGGAGGGGCAGAGAGAGAGAGAGAGGGGGAGAGAGAGAATCCCAAGCAGACTCCAAGCTGCCGGTGCAGAGCCCAGTGCAGGGCTCCCATCTGATGAACCGCAAGGTCATGACCTGAGCGAAAATCAAGAACGGGATTCTGAACTGACCGACCCCCCCCAGGCATCCCCAAAGCTCTGTTTTTAATAGCCTCACCAAGATCCCTGGGATAAAATTTTTAAATGACAACCACAGCAGTGAGGTTTTCTAAGGAAAAGGAGTGTATACAGGAAGGATTTGGTTTTTAATCATATTGAGGAGACACCAGACTGACAGGAAAAGTCTCAGTGAATAGTCTCAAAAAGAAAGTCATCTTTGCAGAAGTACCTGGGCCATTGGCCAAATGGAGAGCACACAGTGATTCACACACCTGGTCCTTTCCCCCCTGCATTCTGCCATAGCTGAAACCTCTGAGGCCAGATTTGGGTTTCAGGCCCTTGAACCTTCAGCTAGAGGATGCTTAGCTGCCAGTTAGGCTGCCAGAAGGCTTGGAAACCTTCTCAAGTCATCCATTGGTCCTTAAGAAGACTTTACCCCATGCGTCCCTCCCTGGATTTCAGTGATTGGCTTGGTCCAGGGACTAGTTTTATCACCGAGTCAAAAGGGCAGAATTGTTCATCCTCCTAACGTCTGCTTGAACACATCTCACTTCTTCAGGGTTCCCATTTTTCTTTAAGATCTTGTGCTGGTATGAGCGTGGAGTCTGATTCCAAATAAGGGCTGCAATGCATGTTGAGCATGGATTTCTGAGCACTCTGATGGCTCTAAAAGTAGAAGCATGGTGGTAGGAGATGAGGGCCACTTGCTTTGATGATAGAGAATTCTAATCCATTTTTCCCCAGTTTTTTTCCCACATTGAGAAACCCAGTAGACCCCCAGAGTCAGGTCTCCTGTCCTTCCTTATCTACCATCCAACCCTTTTTGTGGTAGAACTCTTAGCAATATTAGAATTTTTGGCAGGACATTTTTAGGGAATATGCCCCTTACCTCTTATTACTAGGGATTTACCTCATTGACACTATATCAAGTGTACATCTTTGCAGAAATAACTTATACACATTAATCAAACCCTGACGGCCCATTTTTGAGGCACGCAAGGTCCACTGTTGTGTGCGATGACACTCTGGTTGAGAATCACTGGTCTACTGACTACCTCACTGTGATCATGTGTGTGTGGTATGTATGCAAGTATATCTTCCTATCTTGAGCTATGATGTGTTTGAGTCAAGGGCTGTGCCTTATTCTCCCTGTACTCTGGTGACCGAATGAAGCCTAAATCATGCTACCCTGTGGTGTGTTCAAGGAATGTGTGAATTTACCAGTACTTGCTCTCTCTGTCTCTCTGTCTCTCTCTGTCTCTGTCTCTCTCTCTCTCACACACACACACACACACCAGCCATTTACTTTTCTCCCCCCNTCTGTCTCTGTCTCTCTCTGTCTCTGTCTCTCTCTCACACACACACACACACACACACACACCAGCCATTTACTTTTCTCCCCCTCTAGGCTTCTCACTATTTTTCTTTTCATCACTAGAGGCAGACATCAGAAAGTCCAGCACGTGCTCACAAAATCAAGGGTAATTGAATGTCAACTCCAGCCAAAGAGAGCTCCTTTCTAAATATGACTTGATAATTATCCCGGACATTTTCAAGCGAGAGACTAATTACCACATTAGTTACTCTGCAACTCCCTCCACCAGCTTGCTCATCTTATAACTTCCCTTAAAATGACAAGACACAAACGAGGGTACAGGTAGGAGCATATCAAGATGGAATTTCTCCGCTTGAACCGAGATCCCAGGATTTCTGGCTGTGGTCACCAAGCCATGGCCCAAATGTTTTCACTGAGTGCAAGTGTCATGGGGTATTCCATGACCAGGGTGGAGGTTAGCAGACTATCAAGGCCAAAATACTTCACCTTCACAAATGCTGGAAGGGTCTCTGTGAGCCACGGCTGTGATTTCATGCAAGTTAGCACTGCTGTTTCTCCTGGGTTCTTTCATCTTCGATTCACAGCTCCATCAAGTGGATGGAGGTCCTTACCTCAAAGACTCAGCCTGTCCCATTTCATAATGTGCCTACCACAAATTGGAACACCCGCAATTATGAGCTGAACGAACATGGGTAGTACAGAAATCACAAACTAGGAAGCTCCAGGACACGGTTTTATGGGGCATAAATGATCATGGGCGTCAGGGGCACTGGCCAAAAATGTATATTCTTGGGGAAGTAGAACAAGTCCTAATTAGAAATAATACCTCTGTTTCTGAGCCTCCGTTTATTTACCTGTGAGCTGATATGATTAGATACCTTCTAACATCTGTTTTCCTGAATCACGATAACAGCGGCTGACATTATCACATTGTGACTCTGCCAGGCACTCTGCTAGAGCCTTCATCTGCACTTCCTCCTTTCATCCTCAAAATACTATACTCTCTGTCCCATTTTAAGTTGAAAAGCTCAAAGAGATTGAGTAATTCATCCACAGAGCTGGTAAGTGGCAGACCTGAAGATTCGGACTCGGGTGTATTTGAGGCTAAAATTTGTGCCCTTCACTTCTACCTTATATGATCCCCAAAGAGGCACTTAGTAACCTGCTGCGAGGCAGGAACTGCTTCGAGACCAGTGGTTCCCGGCAGGGGCACTTCTGTCCCGCAGGGGACATTTGGCAGTGTCTTCAGGCATTTCTAGTTCTCTCACCTCTTAGGTGAGAGAGCAGCAGTTCTGCCTGCCTCTCTGTGGATTGAAGCCAGAGATGCTAATATGCCCTGTGTCATGTGTGGCCAGATCCCCACGGTACAGAATCACCCCACAGTAAGGCACAGATGGTCCTTCACACCAAGGGCAAGAAGCCTTCATCTAGGCCCAGCATGGAAACACCCCCTTCTCCGCTGTCCACGGAAGTTAACTAACAGGTGCCCATTCTCAAGGGATGACAGCCCTAGTTCTAGAGTGGTGGACCCATGCCCATCACACCTGAACCCTCTCAGTCCATCGCTGCATTTATAAGCCACCGACCTTGGTGCAAGACAGACCCATGTTCTATTCCATGTCTTTCTGTCTTCCTTCAGGGCCGTCATTTTTGCCCTTCAGCCTTGCATTTCTCATCTCAAATGGAGACATTCATTCTCTATCATGGGATGACTGGGCCATAGTAACGGCTCAGGGTCTACAGCCTTCTCTCATTGTTGTCTCTCTGGCCTTTTATAAACCTCTCAGTCTGCCTCTGCTCTTACGGATGGCCAGGTATGTTCTTGGCTCCACCATTCATGCTGGTAGGAGCCACAGACTGCCCTCCGTGGGCTTGGTGTCTTCAACACACAGGAGACGGAGTAGTTGAAACACACTCTAAGAGAAGCAGCTGAGAAGTACTGGTGGCCCAGGCAAGTGCAGGAGTCTGGGTAGGAGAAGCAAAAGAATCCAGGAATCTTGGCCCCCGGCCAAGGCGTTGGCTGCAATGGACTCCCAGGGTTGGCTAGTTTTATCTAGAATAAATTGTTGCTCTGTAATGTAAATGGAAAATTAGCTGTGCAACCAATCAAAGAATCTTTGTGACTCTTTGTGAAACATACCACCCAGATTTATGTATTTTCGTTCAAGAGAACTTTTCTGGAATAGACCCAGTAGGAGAAAGGTCAGAGGGGAAGAAAGATGGAGGTGNAATTAAAATCCAGGAATCCTTAGCCAGGCTGCTAAGAAGATGACATTAAATATGCCCTTTTCTTTCTGTAAAAAAAAAAAAAAAAGATCATGATCATTACGTGCACATTAATTATTTATTTGGATCAGTGTGAGATAGGAAGAGGAGGAAGGAAAGCTGGACGGGGGTGGCAGCCTCTGATCCCTTAAGCTGCTTGCGGCAAAGAGAAATGGGGATCCGAAGTCACACCTGGCATCCTGAGCTTCCCAAAGACCCTCCCGCTGATCTGAGAGAAGTAATACCCAGGCAGGGATTTGTCCCCGCACCCTCAGGCACGGGGCGTCAGGTGGATTAGGACAGGACCAGTGTGGCGGAATAGCACCCACTTTGCTTTCAGGAATTGGTTAGATACCTGACGTAGGAGCGAAGGAAACAAAACCAAACCCTTTCTTCTGCTCAGCTGATCCTAAAGGCATAATGTGCACTGCCGTCTAGGAGTTTGAGCCTGGCTTGTTCTCACAGCGACCCCGGGAGGGACGGCTGCCTGCATTTGGACCCAAGAGAAAGCTGCATCTCTGAGAGTCAGAATCTCGTTCAGGGTACAGCCTCACAGACAGTTCAAGGGCTGGGGCCCTTCTCCTTGGATTCTAGTCAGACTTCAAACTGCTGTGGTCTTAAAGCCCATTAGAGATCATTGAGATATCTCCATAGTGTAAAAGTACCGAAAGCTGGTGAGTGTTAAAATAGACGTGCATATGTACACAAATACACATGCACATGTACGTGGACACATGCACGTTGAGGTGTGTGTAAGTAGGTAAATGGCACAGCGAGCAGGACCATAAAGGGAACGGGCTCTCTGCCCTGGCATCTGGGAGAGAAGAGGTAGGGACTATGGGAAACCAAAGTGTTCCCAACTAAAAGAAGGCTGCCCCATTCGGCCTGTCCAGCTAAGCAGCGTGTCTTGGGACCTTGAGCTTAGAATGAGCGGATCTTCCGAGGGCTTTTTCTTCTCTTTTTTTGTTAAGAGAAGCTGTTGTACACATTGGAGGGTCGGCAAACCGCACCCTGCAGCCCAGATTCGGCCCAGATGTTGCCTGTCTCAGATGCCACTTTGGGAAGCAGGGGCCTAGAGACACCATACCTCAGCCTTACCGGTGGGTGACCAAGTTGGCCAAGGCAGAAGGATGAATTCTGTAGAACTCCCCAGGCCAGACTCACTGATGCCCAGCACAGCCCACACGGGAACATCGAGGAGTTTTGTGACCTTTCTCATCCACAGAACTGTTAAATTTCCTCAATTTGAAGTGCGTCTCTTGGGATCCAGCTCCATAGCCTGCAAAGGGGTTCTAGCTGTGTGTAAAGTGTTCAGTATTTGTGATGTCGGTGCCGTGAAGAGGGGCTGTGGTCGGCCCACCCTGCCTTCCCAACAAGCACAAGGAACTTGTCTGCTAGTTCTGGAGTACGATCTCTTACATCAAGATCGACCCAAACCTGGGGTGGAATGAGAAAAATGGGCTCAGCAAGCTAAATGAAAAATTCTAAGGGCAGCGACGAATAGAAGAAGCAGGAAATAGATTCAGAAACTGGAGAAATGCTTATCATTAATAGCTATTTTGATTTCTCCAAGCCTCTGTTTCCTTATCTGTAACTCTTTTTCCTTATACTGTTGGTATAACCTTGAAGGTTGTCCTGCGGATTCTATCAGAGGTTGTGTACGCAGCAAATGTCACCTGTCAATCTGGCTAATAAATGTCTCCAGCTGTGTCCCGATGGCTAGGTACACCTGATAACGGTCAACTTAGAGATCCCCAAAGACTGGGCATTTGGAGGGTCTATGGTAGCACCTGGTGGCTCCGATTTGGCTCTGCCAGAGGATCCCTCCAAGGCGCATTCCTCTTTTTTTGTTTGTTTTCCCAGCAGCTGAGTCCAGCTGTGGGCTGCCTCTCAGCTTCGCCTCTTCTTGGTGTTTCTGGTTGCCAGTAATGTGGCTCCTCTCCTCCCAGCCAGTCGAGCCCTCTCTGTGTATCTCCTTGTTGGCTGGGCTCCTAACAGCCTTTCCTTGCGCCGTCTCTCCAGCTGTGCCGAGTTGAACAGCGAAGACTGCCAGCTTCAGCCCCCAGCAGGGCTCTGCCTGTGCCATTTAAGGGACGAGGAATGTGGCTCCTGGCGGGTGAGTCCGGCTGCTGCCTCGAAGAAGGGGTGCTAAATAATTCACCGCAGCAGCCTGCTCTGACATCCATCTGGGCCTGGCCCCTGGCGACCCTGGGCCAGTGGGGGGTGGGGGTGGGGGCAGCAGGGCTTCTAGAGGAGCAGGAAGAATAAACAAGTCAGCATGTGACCCGCCTGGCTGTCAAGGCCTCAGTGGCAGGGAAGTATCAGCCTGGGCAGATTGATGGTGTGTGTGCTGATGGTCCCTCAAACCGGAGGGCTCCAGACACCCTCACCGTACAGAGGGAGATGCTAATAGGCTTACACTCAGACCCCAGAAACATTTTTTTTGGGGGGGGGACTTTCTGTGTGCTTGGAACTTTTACCTGTATTACCTCCTATAATCCATAAAGTCCGTGAGGCAGAGGCTGTTAGAAGAGGCTCCAGGAAGGAAAGTGACTTGTCAGAGTTCATACAGCTAATAACGGGCAGCGTCAGGCTTTGAACTTGAATACATCCTGCCTGACAGATGCCCTGTTATCCAGAGGTCCCTGGCCACCTGGGAACGTTTCTCTCTCCTCCAGATACCGGCTATCTCGGAGGGTCGGACTCCCACACGTTAGGTGCAACGCTACCAGCTTCTTGATGGGGAAGCGTGTGGCGGTGCACAGCTGAGCCTCTCCCATTGCTCATTTCGGCTGGACTTGGAAGTCCCCACTCCTGTTTTGTTGTAGTTCGGACCTTGCCTTGTCCCGGTTCTCTGTGGAGCAAGATGGTAGCTGGGAGACGGTGTTGGAAATGGTGGCCGCGTCCCAGGGACTTCCTGCCTGGGAGAGGTGGGGGTCTGGAGGCAGGATTCCCGGCTTCTCCCGCAGGGCCTCCTTTAGTCTGAAGGTTGACCACATGCCACACAGGCTTGCAGGAGTACAAAGGTGGACTGGGACAGAAAGGAACATCAACAGGGCTTCTTCCAGCCCAGGAAGACTCGCTTCTACAGTTCTGATAGGGCCATTTTGCACACAGCATCCCACGAACAATCTGTGTTCCCACTGGATAGACAGATGATCCCCGTGCACTACGTACCAGGTCTGTGAGGACTGGTTTCCAGATAATAGTAATAGCATCTGAACACTTACTTACTGAGTGTTCCTGCTGCACCAGGTGCTTTGTGAAGATGATTTGAATGCATACAGCAAGAGGTATTACAGTTAGAACCATTGCTCGCATTTTTCAGTTCTGAAGTTCTAAAGAACAGAGAGGCTAAGCAACTTGCCTCATGTCACACAGAGAGCAAGAGCCAGAGCCCAGAACCAAGCACAGGTTTCCTGATTCCACTTCCAGGGCTAGTTTCATTGTAGCAGGGCTCTCTTTTAAATTAGATGTCCTTTGTAGCTATTTATAGATGCTAAGCAGATTTAAGATTCAAAGGAACAGAGGCAGAATCCAGCACAGTGGTTTGAGCGATATGTGTACCATCTCTGCACTTTGCATTCTTTTTCTCTCCATCAGTCACTTGCCTGATGACATTCATGGGTGTGACAGCTTCCCAGGGCTGTGATCAGCTTCTGGGAAAAAAGTTACACAGACAGAAAGGACTTCACTTATTCCTAATTGTCACAGTTGTGAATGGATCGTTGGCTGTGGCGGTTTATGATCGACCATGACATACAAAGAATAGGCAGTGGGTCATGGGCGCTCATTCAGCCATATTTTCAGAGGGCCTACTGTGTGCTAGGCACTGTTCGAGGTTTTGAGGGTAGAGTGCTCGAAGGAATTGACAAAAGTCCTGCTCACCATCCCCTAGAATGTTCTTTTTAGGCCTCCATAGGGAGACGGAGCATATAGCAACAGAAACAAGTGAAATATATCGTGATTTCAGAGTACCAAGTCCTGGGCATCGACTTCCAAAATGACAGTGTGAGAGGCACAGCGGACCCTTGAACCAGGGAAAAAATCCTTTGCTTTTGAAAACTATTTAAACAAAAACAACAACTATTTAAGGTTTCTGAAAATTGTCCCAAGGGTATGCAGCCAACACAGAAATACGTATTCAAGAAACTCTACTAAATCTTGGTAAGAAGAGGGAGTCTGTGGCCCACTCCTCTCCTCCTGCCCTTACCCCTATCCTAAATCATTGTGACAGATACTTTGCTCTGGCACTATGCCACCAGGAAGATGGGGCTCTCTCTCTACGAGGCTCAGTCTAGGGGCTCTGATTTTCCCCTGGAAAGGGCACCTCAGAGACTGACCATACCCTATGCTACGAAGAAGCCTTACCTTAGATCAAACTGTGGACCAATGTGTGCCCCAGGGTGTTGTCAAAAATAATAGAACAAGCAGCTAACGATCAGTGGAGGCTAACAGCTGGGTGTGATGCCAAAAAATAGAGATCGACTGGGAGCTCAGGGGGACTTTCTTCATGCCCTCCACGTGTCAGAGGCTGCACACTGCAGAGGAAATGGACTTCACTCAACTTGTCTGGCCAGCCACTAAACAAATAAACAATAAGAACAAGCTCCAGAAAAGGGAGGAGAGAATCAGTATCCAGAATTGCTCTATGATGTGAAATGTTCAGTTTTCAACAAAATACCATGAGTCATAAAAAAGAAACAGAAAAGTCTGGCACATACACAGTGAAGAAGCAAGCACACGAAACAGCCTGTGAAGGTGTCTAAATGTCAGGTTTATCAGGCAAAGACTTTAAAGCAGCAATTTTAAGTACGTCCAAAGGACTATTGCAAACTGTGTCTACAGAATGAAAGGAAAGCATGATGGCATTGTCTCATCAAATAGAGAATATCAGTAATGAGAAACTATTTTGAAAAAATAATTATTTAAAATGGAAATTTTCAGGGTGCATGGGCAGCTTAGTTAAGTGTCTGACTCTTGGTTTTGGCTTTGGTTATGATCTCACAGTTTGTGGGCTCAAATCCAATACCACTTTCCGCACTGATGGTATAGAGCCCGCCTGGGATTCTCTCCCCACCCTCTCTTTCTTCCCCTCCCCAGCTCACCCTTTCTGTCTCTCTCAAAATAAACTTCTATTTTAAAAAAAACTTTAGTACTTATTTTTGAGAGAGAAAGAGAGGGAGGGAGAGGGAGAAAGGGACAAACATGAGAAGGGGAGGGGCAGAGGGAGAGGGAGACCCAGAATCTGAAGCAGGCTCCAGGCTCTGAGCTGTCAGCCCAGAGCCTGATGCAGGGCTCAAACTCACAAAACGTGAGATGATGACTTGAGCCAAAGTCAGACACTTCACTAATTGGAGCCACCCAGGTGCTCCAATAAATAAACTTAAAACAGAATTTTTAAATGGAAATTTTGGAGTTGAAAAATATAATGATTGAAATGAAAAATTTACGCAAGGGCTCATTACGCAAGGGTAGATTTAACTTAGAGGAAGAAAGAAACTGAAGACTTGAAGGTGGATGAATAAAGATTATCCAGTCTGAAGAATAGGGAGAAAAAGAAAATGAACAGAGCCTTTTTAAAAAATAATTTCTCCAGTTTTATATCACTACATAAGGTTTAAAGTATGCAATATGATGGTTTAATTACCTGAACAGAGTGTTTGAGAAATACGGGCTAGCATTACACACACCAATATATGTATATGGGATTAGCTAAAGAGAGAAAAAGGAGAAGAAAAAATAATATTTGAAGAAATAATAGTGGAAAACTTCCAAATCTGATGAAAATTATTAGTCTACGCATCCAAGAAGCTATTGCAACCCAAGTAAGTAAATTTAAAAAGATCTATCCTGAGATACAACATAGAATATTGAATGACAAAAGAAAATTTTATCAAGTTAATATATTTATTTTGAGACAGAGAGAGCGCGCGCGCATGCACATGCATGTGCAAATGGGGGAGGGGCAGCAGGAGAGAGAAAATCCCAAGCTGACTCGGTGCTTCAGCACGGAGCCCCATGTGTCACTTGAACTCAGGACCCTACAATCATGATCAGAACCAAAATCAAGAGTCGAACACTTAGCCAACTGAGCCACCCAGGTCCCCTGAAGAGAAAATCTTGAAAGCAGCAGGAGAAAACAACTTTTCAGACCCAAGTGAACCCTCACAGAATTAACAACTGATTCTTAAGTCTTGGCAGAGATATGGGCGCTCCCTTTAAATGTTAAACAGAATTACCATATGTCCCAGCAACTCCATTCTTTGATCTATCTCCAAGTGGAACATGCATCCTCAAAAATCTTTGTACACCAGTGCCCGCAGCAGCATTATTGATAATAATCAAACAGTGGAAACAGCCCACATTTCCATCAGTTGATGGGCTGGTGAATAAAATACATATCTGTGCCACGGCGTATTGTTCGTCAGTAAAACGAATGTAGCTCTGGTACAGGCTAGTACATGGACGAACCTTGAAAAATCTTACTCCAAGTGCAAGAAAAAGTTATCGAAGATTGTGTACTGTGTGCTTCCCTTTATATGAAATGCCCAGAAGAGGCAAATCTGTAGACATAAAGAATGTTCCAGAGTCTGTTCGAGGCTGGAATAGTGGGATAAATGAGGAGCAAGTACTCCTGGCGGAGGCAGGAAGGGTTGGTGACAGTGTTTTACAATGCGATTGTGATGATGGTGGCGTGAGTCTGTGCATATACTAAAATCTACCGAATGTGTACTTGAAAGGGGTGAACGGTGTGATCTGTAAATTATATTTCAATAAAACTTTTGTAAAGAGCGCCAGGTGCTGAGGAGACATTAAGTAGGGTGAGGGTTTGGTAGTAGCAGGAAGCTGAGGGGCAGAACAGTGTGGGATAGGTTGGTGAGGCTTCACTCCAGTGACATTCTTAAGACTTGAAAAGGTAGGTGAGTGAGCCTTCCTGGTGTCTGCAGGAGGAACCTTCCAGACAGAGGGTGGAGCCAGTGCAAAGACCTAGAAGCAGGCATGTGCCTGGTGTGTTTGAGGACCAGTGTCCATGCACCAGCAAGGCAGAGGGTCGCAAGAGATGGTGTCAGAGCAGCCATCCATCCCAAGGCCCTGAGATGAGCTGCACTGATGAACTTTGAGCAGAAGTATGACGTGCTCTGTTTATTTTCAGAGAATCACTATGGTGGCAGTGTTGTGAATCGACCACAAAGGGACCAGGTCGAGGTGAGAGCTGATGGGGGCTTGTGTCTCCGTCCAGGAGAGAGATGGCTTGGAGCAGGGGCTGGATAATGGTGGGAGTGGGAAAGGGTTCAGCTGTGCATTTGACAGTAGAGCCCACAGGACTAGTCAAGGATTGCGAAATAGTCAGTGAGAGGGGTCAGAGAGTAAATATGTTAGGCTTTTCGGGCCATGAGGTCTCTCTTGGAGCTACTCAGCACTGCTGTTGAAAGCTGGATGTGGCCGTGGACATGCATAAATAAATGAGCATGCTTGTGTTCCAGTAAAACTGTATTTACAGAAACACGAGGCAGAGCGGATCTGGCCAGTGCGGTGTGGTGTGCCAATCCCTGGATTCGATGTCACGGGCAAGAGGAAGAAACAGGTGGAGGGTACCTCGAAGGTGTTTATTTTCATCCATTGGAAAAATGGAGTTGCCATTAACCATCATAGTGAATCTTGCAGGCAGAGTGGGTCTGTGGCAGTTATGAAGAACTCATCTCTTGTTAAATGTGAGAAGGCTTTAGACATGCACATGTAGATGCAGGGGATTTGTAAGCCTTGAGTTCGAGGTCGGGTCTGATCTCAAGTGGAATTGAAGACCCTAGACCAGATCAAGGCCGTGCATGTAGATAGAGGACGGCAGGAGTCCCAGGGCTGAGCCCTGGGATATACTGGTGTTTTGGTGTCAAGAAGAAGAGGAGGAACCAGCAAAATTGACTGAGGAAGTAGAGCCCCAAGATAGAAGGGAGACCAGCAGAATGTGACATCATGGAGGCCAAGCTAAGAAAGTGCTTCAGAGAGGGTAAATCCATCCATTTCTTTCCACTCACGGAATCATGTTGGTATGCAAATGAGCAGAGAAGTGTTCTTACAGGAAGAACCCTGAATGCCATCTGATTTCCATACAGAATTATCATCACAAGTTTTATTCATTCAACAAATATTCAGGAGCTGCCAGGTCACCAGGCACGGTGCTAGATGCTTGGGACAGAACAACATGCCAAAAAAGGCACGGTCCCTGCCCTCAGGGAGCGGGCAGTCTCATTAGAGAAGAGACATTAATCAGGTAATCATTAACATTAACCAAGGATGGATCATAATCACTCACAATGGATGCAAATCCAGGACAGAGAACAAGAGTTCTAAGGCAACTGACTTCCCTAAGAAAGCAGTATTATGAGTTTTCTGCAAAAGAATTGAACTAATCTGGAGGGCCAGGGAACCTTCTATATTTTTCTTGGTTTTTAATAATAAGTGATTTCCAACATAGCACGTCCTGATTGGGAAACACCTGTGTTTTTTGGGTTTTTTTTTTAATGTTTGTTTATTTTTGAGAGCAGGGTGGGGGCGTGGAGGGCAGAAAGAATGGGGACCACACAGAGGATCTGAGGTGGGCTCCAGGCTCTGAGCCGTCAGTGCAGAGCCCAGTATGGGGCTTGAGCTCACAAATCATGGGATCATGGCCTGAGCCGAGATCTAGAGTTAGACGTTTAACCCACGGCACCACCCACGTGTTCCAAGTTTGCTATTTTCTGAGGCAGAGAAATTTTTGGCATTTTTTTCTGGGCTATCTTCCATTTTGCCAGCTCTGTCTCCCAAGAGAAGCCTATAGAAGCACTCGTGCTTGCATTTAGGAAGAGCTGGAAAAACGAAGCATCCCTATGTGACTTTTGCCCGTTCTTCTGGTCCTTGACACAGAGAAAATTCAGGTTGCTGCTCAGCTGTTTAATGAAAATGAGTACTTCCCAAAAGCTGCCGTAATAAGTACAGCTTTCTCTTCCTGAAACAAAAGCAATGTTTGCTACCACATTGTGTCAGTTTCACAATATTTTCACGGAAATGTGCAGTGCTTAGCATGTTTAAATCATTGATGCAGCTTTTAATCTTTCTGGGAGGAGGGGGCAAGATCGTTAGCAGTCTTTCATTTTGGTTTGCCCATGCTAGCCTGTCCACATCCCTCCTTTTAATTAACGTAATTAAAAAAGGATAAGAGACTGTGGTCGAATTTGGTGCGTTAGATTAGCGGGATCAAGAATAATTAAAATGTCTAGGATGAGGCAGATTTCCAAAATGGCGGAAAAGAGAAAAGGAAGACCTTTCTTCCAGTTTTAAAGGGTATCACGTTATTTTTCACAAGATTTAGAAATGTGTCCATGGTCTGAGAAACATGATTGGGAATCTTAAATGGGCAGTAAAAAAAAGTGGTGCTGGGCTGGGCCAGTCCTTCAGTTTGTCATGAACAGTTGTGTAATTTATGTTTGCACCTCTCTTTCTTGCTCCCTTGTCTGATGACCAAGTGGGGAGTAACATTAACCTTAACTACATGCCAGATACTCTTCAAGGTACTTGATATACTTTAACTCCTCTTCTCTTACCTAAACCCTTGGTAGATAGATGTTTCCATTTTACAGATAGAACACCTGAGGCTTAGAAAAGATGAGTGGCTGTTATCAGCAGGCATGCAGGGAGGATGGAATTTATGGTTTTTTGTTGCAAGAGGCAGATTTTTAATTATAAGTCCTAACTGGAAAAGTGGTCAGGAACTATTGAGGAGAATCTCTTTGGACGTTTCTTTTTTATGCAGACAGCTCCACCTTTGTGGTGCGTCATTGATCGTTACCTGCGCTGCATGTATCTTCCCCTGCAATCTAGAAGCCTCACAAGTTGATTTTCTGTGTGGTGATGTGGGCTGGCTGCTCTCGCTTGAGAGTTAATGGAAATCCAGAACGTGGTTTTTGTTGTTGTTCGTTTCTTTTTGGAGCAAAAACAGATGCATCTTGGAACGCTAGTATTCATTTAGACCTGTCACCCTTTTTTGGTTCTTAAATATTCCTGTATTTTAAGACACGATGGTTTTAGTACATCGTGATAACACATTTACGTGACAAAAATAAAAATTGTCAGTGGTGGTAAATGGTAACAGGGTCTCTTCTTTCCTCTTCTTCCTGGGTGGAGACTTTCCAGCCCCTTTGCAGTTGATTGCGGTCATGTGACAAGTTTATCACTAGAAGTGGTATCATTTGCCTCCAGGCTAAAGCACCTACAAGCCCCTCTGGCTCTTCTTCTGTCCCTGTAACCTGGACTTTAAAGGTGTTGAAGCCACAGGGAACACAAGGAGGAAGCAGACTAGATCCCTGAGTCACTGCTTGGAATGGAGGTGCCTGGGGAGCCCCCACCATCTCCAGGCGACTTGGCATGAATGAGAACTTGGTCTTCAAAGTTTAAACCACCGAGAGTACAACTGCTGGTTACTGCATCTGAGTCCAGCCTGTCCCAGCTAATAAAACATTTCCTGGTCAGCCTCCTCTCCCACTTTTTGAAAAATTTACCGGATTTTGAAATTGAAAACTATACATATACACATATATATATACACACATATATACATACATATACATACATATATATACATACATACATATATACACATATATACATACATATATACATACATATATACACATACATACATATATACATACATACATACATATGTATATACATATATACATATATATGTATATACATATATACATGCATATACATATATATAGTTTTAAAAAATATATATATTTTAAAGCTATATATATATATATTTACCCCTCCCCCACATATATATGTATATATAAAGTTTTAAAGAATGTTCTTTATATAATACATAAGTGTGTACAAAATATATTGTATATTATACATGTAATTATAAAATAAATTACATACAATTTATAGACTATTTCTTTTAATGTTTTATTTATTTCTAGGAGAGAGAGAGAGAAACAGCGTGAACAGGGGAGGGTCAGAGAGAGAGGGAGTCACAGACTGAAACATGCTCCAGGCTCTGAGCTGGCAGTCAGCACAGAGCCCGACGCGGAGCTCGAACCCACGAACCGCGAGATCATGACCTAAGCGAAAGTCGGACGCTTAACCGACTAAGCCACTCAAGCGCCCCAATTACATACAACTTATAAGTACATGGATAACATCTATTATATTCTACCCACACATACTTTTTTTAATAAAATAAACTAAACCGAACACATGCCCTTTGTTCGATGCGTGGTTTGAAACACGGGTAGTCTCTCTTATAGCCATGAGGATTTCACAGTAGCAGGGCCAGGAGGTACTAATGTAGACCGGCGAGGACCAGTGCTGTCTTTCTCTTTTGAAAGTGCTCCTGAGACGAAGAAGCTTCCATTGCTCTGAATGACCCATACCGGTTCTTTCCATCTCAGTATTCAGAAGTCTTCCTTAAGTCCAAATGAAATCTCTCTTTAGTTCATTTCAAGTCCTCATTCCATCTTGTTTTACCCCTCTGCAAATGGAGACAGAAGGTTGTCACCGTGACTGTCCTCCGCAGAGCCCTTCATCTGGCGGACCACACTCCACACTGCCATGTGCCCTTCTCTTCTAGAAGGCGCCCAGCCGTGATGCGCTCACCCTTCCCCGTAATCCTCTAACAAGATGCCGACGATTGCCGGCTGGAATGTAAAACTGATCGCATCTCCCTTAATGTCAGGAGCACCCTATTCATCAGCCCTCCTAGCGTCCCGCTGCTGTTGCTGCCCTGTCTGGTGTCCTTGCAGACAAATCTTGAATTCTGCGTCAGTGCTAACACTGGTCTCTCTCGTGTGTATCCCACCTGCCTGCAACACCCTCTCCAGCGGCTCACATTTGACCTTGGCAGTGAGAGCAGACTTTTCATTTATGGCTTCGGGATTGTGTGTCGTGCCGTGTAAGGCCTCCCCCCACCCCTGTAAAAATGTTTTCCCGTTCCAAAAGAAAAAAAAAGATTTTTTTTTTTTTGACCTTCACCCTAACTCAAATCATACTTTCCCTGACTTCTGGTCATGTCAGCCGCAATTAATCTAGTCTTCTGTGCCTCTCTTCCTACAGCCACTTTATGTAAATATCTTAGTTGCTATCCAAACAGAAAGTTCTGAAGGTCAGCAGCTGCGTCCTTGTCTCCACAAGAGTGTCCTGAATTTCACAGATCCCCATAAATGCTATATTGAGTGTGTCACATGTATGGCCTGTTCTCCCTGCAACCCCCTACCAAGAAGTTTGCTGTTGTGAATGTGAAATTTCACTCTGTGTTTATAAAAGCCAGGGTGAGTTTTGTCCCAGTTTGCCAGGTCTCTGAAATTTCCAAGTTGTGGTCTCACCATGCCTAATCCCTAACAGTATATTGTCTTTTAATTTTTCATTGAGAGAGAGAGAGCGAGAGAGAGCAAGTACCAGCCAGGGGGGGTCATAGAGGGAGAGAGACAGAGAACCCCAAGAAGGCTCCACGCTGTCACATTGCAGAGCCTGATGTAGGGGCTCGAGCTCAGCAACTGTGAGATCATGACCTGAGCTAAAAACCAAGAAGAGTCTAATGCTTAGCTGACTGAGTCACCCAGGCACCCCCCCCCCAACAGTATATTTTCTAAAAACCCTGAGTATCCAGGATGAAAATAATTGTCATTACTGAAGAATTACTGATCTGTGGGCTTTATCATTTCAATAATCTGTACAGGGCAATGCACACATCTCCAGATTCCCCATCACGAAGCTGCGCTCACAGAATACGTGCTGTCACAGGGACCTGAGCAACGCGCTTTTGTGCCATCCCCCTCCTGACTGCCGTTAGACCTTCGAGAACCCAGCACGCGCCCTGTCCTGACACGCATTGCCCTTGCTCTAATTGCTTGCTTAATTGTCTTCCCCTCTCATTTCTAAGCTTTTTTTAAGGCAAGGTTCATGTCTGTCTTGGTCACCGTGATGTCCCTGAGGCCCCACGCAGTGATGGACAAATAGTAGAAGCTCATTTAATGCGTGAATGGGTACGTGGACAATGGGTGAGGTGTCCATGCTTTCCAGATACAGAGCTGTCTTGCCCTGTTGCACAGCTTCAGAGGAAGACGCGCCCAGTGCCTCTTGGTTATCGTCACTGCTTTCTTCCCTAGTTTCCTAGCGCTTGCAAATATTTGTGTTGTTTCATGTGGGAAGAGCATGTCAGCAGTTCACCCACGTTAGGTGGAAGTTCGAGTTCTACCCTAGAAGTAGGGATGATTGTGCGGTCTCCATCGACCCAGTTCCTCCCATCTTTTGAAGCTTGCCTAGTCACTTAACGAATTAGTGCTAAAGTTAACAGTGAAAAGCATCACTATGTGCCCAGCAAGAGCTCACATTTACGTGGCTGTGTGCCAAGTTCAGTGCTAAGTGCTTCATACTGAGGGTTATTTGATTCTCTAAACAGCCCTGCGAAGGAGGCACTATTATTGTACCTCCTCTATAGATGAAAACTTCTGGCCCTAAATCCTGCAGTCAGCTAATGTCAGAGCCAGGGCCTGTCCCCAGGCCATCACTTTGTGAACTCTTGTGAAGTTGGTGGTCATGTGGCCAGATGGCATCTTCATTGCTTTACCGCCAGTGTGAATTGCTTTTCATCATTCTCATGCGATAGTAGGTACATCAAAGCGCAGTGGGCCCACCTTCAAATGAAGAAGGTGGGACGTGGGCATAGAAAGTTGAAGTGACTTCTCCACGGCCACACCAGGGCAGGATGCCGCCTTGCCATGGGTAACCCCCCCTTGTTGTATTTGGTAGTCTCCCTCCTGAAGGATATTGAGGTCTAGGGGAACCATCCGCTTCTGCTCATGCCCTGAGCTCTCCCCGATGGAGACCGAACGCAGAGTGTTAGCCATTGGTTGGTATTCTGTTTCTCTTAGTGAAAAGTTATACCAGTCCTGTGATTTTCTCCATGAAAGGTCTTCTCTGAACCGGAGAGAGGCATTCTGAAAGAAGTTATTAAGCATCGTTAATACAATTACATATAACAAAAGACATAATTTAACTTCCCCACATCTGACAAAGAAATTCATTTGAAGCTTCAGGAACTCCAGCTGGAAGGGCCGAGCTCACCAGAGTGAGTTCTGAAGAGCACAGGGGAGTAAGGTCAAGCAACCGTGCGGCCACTCTGTCCTCAGGGACGATTCTGTGCATGGTGGCCTACACCTGTCTCCTAGCTTCCCCAGCCTCCATCCCCACCCCACCCCTGCTCACCCACCACCTAAGGAACCCACAGCACTCCCGTGATCAAAGGCACAGGATCAGAATATTGGCTTGCCCTTGCCTCTCCCCTGGCCCGGCACACCGCCTAGGTAGCATTGAAAGAACAATTGATTTTAGACAGTAAAAGACAACCATGGAAATACTCTAAGGGTAGAAACAATGACCATCTTCGTGGAAAGCAGGCCTTGGTGATCTTTTTTTTCCTGACTTCATCCAAAATGTCGGAAAGAACTGTTAGGTATTGAGCACGATACCGTGTCGATCCTCAGTACGGTTGCGTTCACTGTTTTTACTTTATTGCATTAGAACATGAGCCAGGAGAGAGCAAACACTATGTCTATCCTTAGTTCTTCGAACAGAATAGGTGCACAGAACATACTTCCTGAATGAGGGGGTGGTACTCATGAAGAAATTGAAGATCCCCAAGAGTTACTAGTCCAGGGTCCCCTCACTTGCAGAAATTAAAGCTGGGATTCAAACCCAGGGCTCCCCTGTTGAATTCTTTCTCCATGATTGCTTGGATAGGTGTCTATTGAAGCAGCACATGGGGGATTAGAGACACAAAGATGTTTTAACAAAGATCTGATGGGAGATGTGGAAAATGTGAGTTCTGGCCTGTCCTTGCTGAAGTCTGATTGTGACTGTGGAAAAAACCTTTCTTTACTTGGAGCCTCAGTTTCAGAATCTGTAAAATGGAAGAATGTGCTAAGGGTCTCAGAGTCCTCTAATGCCCCTGGGCTGATTTACGCTGCTTTCTGGTTTCTTCTACCCAGGAGGAGCGAGGATCAGGGGTTGAGGGAGGGAATGACTGATTCACCCCCCAACACCTGAGGAAGGTAGTCTTGTATTTTACTAAGTGCATGCCCCAAAATTCCAGGAGGACCTAGTCTCCAGCCAGCAAACACCCAGAAATGAAAGTTAAAAAGAGAAAAGTAGAGGCATTTGAATACTAGACACAGTTTGGGGGGAGGAAAACACGAGCTTGGCTTCCACTCTTGGTTTGGTGCATCATATAATCTGAAACAGGCGTTCAGGTTGATAACTGTGCCCAGATTTGATCCCCAGCACATGAGAGCACAGCCTTTAAAAGGGGGAAGAAAAAAAAAAAGGCGTGTATCTTTAAAGGCTCTCTTCTTATCGGGGATATTTTTGTACTGCTTCAGAGGTTGGAGAGCTAGGGCCTTCTCATCCCGCAAAGGCTTTCTTCCCCTCTCCATGGCTTGGGGATTATTGATTTGGAAGGCGAGGCTAATTTACATGTAAATAAATCTCGGTGCTGGGCAGCGGGACGGGGACGTCCAGATGCCTTGACTGACTTGCTGACGTCACGGCCTCATTAGCATGCGGAGGATGCGGGCACTGCAACAGCGACTTCTCCGGCACCACCAGCCTCTCCAACGACAGTTATTATTATTATTATTATTTTTTTTTTTTTTTGGCCGAGCTGCACATTTCCTGGTTCAGTGTCTTGGGCTCTGCGACCAGCTGACTAGTCGCCCCGGGTCTGGCTCGGGATCAGTAGGTGACGCCGAAGCTGGGGTCTGTGACTTCCTGCAGACTGAGAAGCTGGGTTCTCTGGAAGGCAGTCGATCCAGAGGAAGGGTAGAAGTCACACTTTTTTTCCCCCTTGCCTGGCGGGTGCCCAGCAGAGTCTCCATCCAGCAGTGCTGTTTTCCATGAGCAGCTGGGGCTGGAGCCTGCTTCTGCCTTCGGGAAGGGTCTAGATTTTGAGGAGGGTTTCCAGAAGAAGATGCTTTGGCTGCTTGCGGTCCTGCTTGCGTTCTTAGAAGCCAGACCCGGGGAGAAAGTGAACTGTGGGAATTGACAAGCGGAATTGACAAGCTCAGAGGGTCTGGTTGAAGCTTCTCCCAAGACTGAGCATTTTATCCTCCCTGGAGGTAGGTGAGAAATCTGTTCTGATGCACATATTAAGCAACTATGTATTTTCTAAGGAGGATGAGAAGGCTGGATGTAAATGTTTTGCATTAGGAGAGGTTATCACGGCTCCATTATCTTGGTCAAGTGACATGTTTAGTGGTCCTCTGGCACCTTTTACCTTTTCTGTGCTGATTAGAAAGCTCAATTGCAAAGTGACATGTCGCAGCTGTAGGGAGTCCTGAAGAAACGCTTCAGTCTCTGTGCTTTAGAAGCAGCAGCTCTGTAAAAGAAGTGCGGTTATCTTGACGAAATAATAATATAAGGGGAGAGGGTTTCAAAATCAAACACCTGGTAGTGTTCATCCCCAGTAGGCATTTCCGCTCGGGGTGTCAGAAACCATTAGAGCGTCTGGGGAATGGGGGCAGAGCTGAGACTTCCAGGTGAAGAAATGGTGCTTGGCTAATTCAGGTTTAATTTTAGCCAGTGCTTTTCATATTAGAGATGGTGACAGAGCTCCCCGATACGACTGCACAGCCGGGCTGAAACACATGACTCAGTGCGTTCTCTACATCGGGTTTTTAGAGGAGTGCTCATAGTGAGTGCTCCTCACTCTTGGGTTCCCAAAAACCAATCATAGCATTCCTAATCTGCCACGGAGGTCCTGCAGTGAAATCCCGATCTTTAATCCTATTCCTCTTTGTTGTGTGGGCTTAGAACATGCTGGGGTCTGACGGGACTTTTATGAACCATAAATAATCCGGGCTGGGCCAGATCACACCAGGCTAAGTGATCTGTACCAGATGCGATGCCATCCGCCGATCCAGGCATGGCGCTCATATAATTTAGGCACATACATTATTTCCGCGGCGGGAGAGTTCGGCTTCCAGGCGATGCATCCATGACCACAGTCAGGGGAGGGCTCCCGTGTGCCATGCATGTATGGCCACAGACCGCCACGGACCCCAGCTGCAGCTGCAATTGGCTTTGCTTGAACATCTCTTCTTAGAGACCCTCTGAAACCATCTCAGTGCGACTTAAACTAAATGAAGCAGCCCAGTCTCCTTGCTGGTGGCCGAATTGGCAGCTCTAATCCTGCGCCCCTGGAGGCTTACTGGCTGAAGATGGCTTTCACAAATGGGTCAGGATGAGTGTCCTGGTGGACTCCAGAGTAAGTCACAACTTTGACAGCCTTGCCTTATCTCGGAAATTTGCATTTAATGGCTCCTCCAGTGCTTGTGAAGGTTTTTCCTTTCCGTCAAATGCTCTTTCCCTCGGCAATTCTTTTTTTTTTTTTTTTTTAATTAAAACACGTTGGCTCCGTTGGGCATTTCAGCCTATCAATAGTCGTGGGGCAGACAAAATTAATAAAATAGCATTGTTGGGACTGGCAGGTTTGTAAAGGTTCGCTCTACAATAGAGGGGAATAAACAGATATGGAGGAAGGAAGAAACATTTCTGGAAGCCTAAAGAATGAGAAGGGGGCCCTGGGGTTAGGCATAATGTTGACCGAGGACTCGGACTCTGGATTCAGAGAGCACCCAAGATACTTATCACTACCTCTCTGAGGACGGGTCCCTGGCTGTATAATGGTGAGAGCACTAGAACCTATAGGTGGTGTGCTGGGTATAGGGATTTAATGAGATGCCAGAAAAAGCACGTAGCACAGCGCTAGCCACGTGGCAAATGTCCAGTAAATGTTAGCTATTATTGCTGTTATGGTTTCCTTGCTGTCCTTCTTACGATAAGCATTGTTGCTAAAAACAAAACGGTCCCTGGGAAAGGCAGTATGTTTACATCTATGTGTCTGCAAAGAGGTGTTGCCGGCAGAAAAGGTGACTTCTCCAGTTCCTGTGAGGTCCACCTCCGTCCCCACGCAAGGAAACTTTGCACCCTCTTGCTGGAGTTGACAGAATAGCGTGTGTCATCCGGGGCTACCGGATTTTGCAGAAGTCCCAGTGGCTGGATGGTATGAGGAAAACCATTTAGCACTCGCTGGTGCTCAGGCATGCTTAAAGAAGGTCTCCTGTTTGGGCAGCTGACAAGTCAC
Source organism: Crocuta crocuta (assembly GCF_008692635.1). Taxonomy (NCBI): domain Eukaryota; kingdom Metazoa; phylum Chordata; class Mammalia; order Carnivora; family Hyaenidae; genus Crocuta; species Crocuta crocuta. The sequence continues at coordinate 4,705,547 of NW_027529442.1, read as the reverse complement.
ACGCAGAAAGCTGTGGGATCCAAATTGGAGTTGACGCATTTCTGGATTTCTCTGCGCGTTTCTCTTCAGTTCCAACTTTGCCTGGGAGAGGCGGTCCTTTTTCTTTCTTCTTTTCAGGGCAGACGCGTCGCATTTGTTTCCTCCATCTTGAGGGGCCTTTGGGGATGGGTCTCGACCGCTGGTTGGGTCCTCAGAAGTTCCAGGGCTGAATATGTGTCACCATCTGGGTGTCTTCAGGGAGGAGGTGTGCTGTGAGGAGAAAGGAACAGGCCACTCGACCCTTGTTTGGTCTCCACAGACACGATAGGACTTTTCCAGAACTTTGAGTGCAGTCGCACAGTTTGACAGCTCTTTCTGGCCTCTCTCCTCAACATCTTTTAAATTTACGTTAGATGGAGCTCCAGTGTGGGCCTTTGAAAGACAAATGGAGAATGATGAAAAGAATCTTGTATGCAGTTTTTTCTCTGGAGGCTCAGAATTGGAAGCTTTTCATTCTTGGTTCCCTTTGGTTTTTGGTCAAGTGTGTTTGCATAGAGAATTGTATTTATTCCTTGATAACAGCCCACCTCCATTATCCCCTGATGGCCTGTGTGGCCTTGAGAGAGTTGCCTGACTTCTCTGAACTTTGGTGTCCTCATGTGAAAATAGGAAGTCAGTTCTCCTGGACTCACAGGGGCCGTGACATGGTGGCTGTGGTGTCCTTGCCCAATTCTCAGTACCTACTAGGTGTTGGGACTTTATTTCTTGCTGGTACCAATAACGGTCATATTTCCCATTTAATCCAACCCTGCAAGCAATGGCAGATAGTGGCTTACGTACTCATTTGATGGAGGAAACTGAAGGGCACAGAGGGGAAAATACCTTACCTTAAATGACACGCTGGTGACATATGTTGGTGCCTCATATAATGGTGCCTATACACACATCAGTTCCGAAGGGTCTGAGTTGGAGCGGAGGTCCTCAGGACCCCACCACACTGCCAGCTCTGAGTTAGCAGAAATGGCTCTCTCCAGGAGCCTGAAGACACAGTCTTCTCTCACCTCGGTTGTTTTCGAACGCGTGCCAGTGAAAACGTTCTGTCCCTCAGACACAATTGTGGCTTTCGTTTGGCCGAGGAGTTTTTTTGTGTGTCTGAAGGCCCATTAAAACCACTCCCTCTTCCCCCTCTCTCTGATGGTTTTACTTAAAACTCAGGCAGGTCCTGGAGACTGTGAACTGTCACAAACTAAGAAGCTTTGGGGCCAGGCCCTGGGAAAATGTTTGCCTCATTCATGTTCATGGCCAATACTTGCCACTTTGCTCTTGTCCCAACCTGTAAATATTTCTAATGAAATGTTCATGTTCTTATAACTTGTCCGTGTGTGTGTGTGTGTGTGTGTGTGTGTGTGTGTGTTTGAATGATGCAGGAGAGAAAATGTTGGATACGATCACACCGAGTTTCGAACAAGGTAAGTCCTCTGAAATCTCACGGGGGACTTGGCCAGTTGAGTCTGGAGACTTGGTTTGCTTTTTTCTTAGGCCTGTCGTTGGAACAGCCCTTTGTTTGGAGTCTGAAGCCTGGGGCTTGCTCATTTTGTTATTTCCCTGGGGACAAGGCAGAGGGAGAAAGAAGCAAGAAAAGAGAAAAGGGGGGGGGTTGGACTAGATGGAGGGGTAAGGAGGAGGGGAGGAGGGAAGCCAGAATGCAGAAGCCCTGAGAGAATATCAGAGCAATCTCCAATCCACCATGAAAGTGTAAAGCTGAAGGTTCCCCGTGGGTGAAGTTGCAACTCAAAGCCAGGAGCCTCTGTTCTCCTTCAGCTAGAAATTCCTCTCCCCATCTGTCTTACAGAATTCACAGTGCAGCCATTTTAAATCCTCAAGCCCTACTGGTGGCTAAACACAGCATGTGCTTTCCACCAGAGCACCACGGACCATTTTGAAAAACGCATCAGTTAAAAAGAGCACGTTTTCAAGTACAGCATGAACCTGCCTTTCCACGGTGGGTATAGATGGTAAACTTCCAGCACACGTTTGGCTATCAAGTCTGTAAAAATCAAGTTGGCTGNGGCGGGGGGAGGGGAGAGGGCACAGAATCCAGAAGTATCACTAGTTGGAAGTGGGGGCCTCAGGGAAGATCTCGTATGGGAAAGTGTTACCTGAGTCATGCTTACTCAGAACACCAGAGTGAACCTGTAGAAGGAAAGAAAAATGGCAATTTCTGGTATCCTCCTTCTTTCTGGTCCTAGCAATTGAGCTCCTGTGTATAAAGTATCTTGAGGCACTGAAGGGATCCCAGGCATCATTTACTCCTTGGAATATGGCATGGAGATGGAGCCCAGGTTGGTACCTTTGACAGTATCACACTCTGTGTGCCTCGTGATAGCTGACTTGCGTGGCCTCCGTACCTCTCACACCGGGAGTGCCCCTGGCCCCAGAGTGCCCACCCCTTCTGGGCTTCCTAAAATCAAGCCTTACAAATGTGATCCGTCCCCATCCAGGGTTAAAAGTAACTGGGGTAGGAATTCTTAGCATTTCATTTCAACTGGGCAAGATGCCATTTTTCCAGCTCTTTTCTTGGCATCCATTCATCACTTGCGAGTCCTCAGAGATGCTTGTTCAGGAAAGTTCCAGAACTCAGCTGAGAAACAACCATACTTTCTGTGGTCACAGGGTCGGATAGGTTTTCAGAGTAGCTGTTAGTGTACGTATAAGAACGTTTGGGGCGTCTGTGTATCTGTTTGTGGTCTGCGTGTTAGCATTTATGTGAATATGTAGAAAAAGTAACGACTGTCACGTATGGAACACCTACTGTGTGCTAGCTAACGTATGAGAGGCTTACATACCTTGCCCTATTAAGTCTTGCAGCAATTCTGCAGCTAGATATTATTAGCTCTATTTCCTAGAAAAGAAACCAGGACTCCTCGAAGTTAAGTAACTTGCCCAAGGTTACACAGACATTACAGAGTAAAATGGAGATTCAAACCCAGGATAGTCATCGTCTAAAGCCTAAGTCATATCCGTTATTTTGGGGCCTCCTTACACTTCTCACCATAATATCCACTGTAAATGTTTTTCCTTTGCCTTCTAGAACCTCTTCTGTGGATCCTTCATTTAAGAAACATTTCATTTTTTTAGCTCTCAAAATCCTTTCAGTTAATCTTAGAAGAAACAACAGAGAATAAAACAGAACACCGTTTTGAATGTGGCTTTTAGAGTGGAAAGGAGGTTGGTTGGGAAGTCAGTTAAGATGCACTGAGATGAGGAGTAAACACTAAAAGCGGCCCTTGGTTGGACTAGAGGCAGCATGGGAAATTCTGCTGTGCTAAAATTGTACGCGAACATGGCCAAACCCAATTGGAGTGTAGAGAGGGGCCAAGCTGGTTAGCTTTTGATCCCCACTTGCATACATAGCAGGTCCTAACTCGAATATATGTGTTTCCCTTTCTGAGCTCCTGTTCCTTCCTCCCTGAGAGGAAGGTCCTGAATCAAATAATCCCAAAGTTCTCTTCCAGCACTGACCTTGATGAGTGTGAACTTTCAGAATGAACTCTGCTGTGTCGGTGGGAGGCATGTGATTTGCACCATCGGCTGCTCTGGCACAGAGAACTGGGAGGTCAGGTTTTATAGCAGGACCTGACCCTCTGTGCTGCAAATGTGTGCTGCAGGATGAGAAGCGGCAGCCCTCCAGAGAATGCCTTGGAGCTTCCTGGAGGGGCATCTGACCTTTGGATGTCTGACACCAGTGAGGAGGAGGTGCATGATCTTGCCCTGTGCTGGGGCCGCTCGTTCACTCATAGAAGTCCTCCAGTCCTGCCACATATGAGAGCATCCTGCGGAGTGCCAGAGAGCAGGGCTGCTCCAGCTGGTTGTGTATACCTCTAGGGGTGTTGCTAAAACAGACTCAGCAGTTTTTTGCCCTAAAGGATTTTTTTTGCTTATTTATTTAATAAATGATTTAATTAATTAATTAAACCTGCACATGAGCAGGGGAGGGGCAGCATGAGAATCCCAAGCAGGCTCTGTGTCGTCAGTGCAGAGCCGGACGCAGGGCTTGATCTCACAGACTGTGAGATCATGACCTGAGCCGAAATCAAGAGTCAGATGTTTAACCGACTAAGCCACCCAGGCACTCCCAGAGTCAGAATCTTTAACACGGTTCCTGGCGATGCAAATTCTTAGCCGCCTTTATAATAGAGTGCTCCACGAGGAAAGAAAATTTACCTCAATTCAGAAACCCCAGGTTCTTTTTAAATTTGCTTTTAACATTTATTTGTTTTCGAGAGAGAAAGAGACAGAGTGGGAGTGGGGGAAGGGCAGAGAGAGAGAGGGAGACACAGAATCCGAAGCCGGCTCCAGCCTCTGGCTGTCAGTGCAGAGCCCANTTTTTTTTGCTTATTTATTTAATAAATGATTTAATTAATTAATTAAACCTGCACATGAGCAGGGGAGGGGCAGCATGAGAATCCCAAGCAGGCTCTGTGTCGTCAGTGCAGAGCCGGACGCAGGGCTTGATCTCACAGACTGTGAGATCATGACCTGAGCCGAAATCAAGAGTCAGATGTTTAACCGACTAAGCCACCCAGGCACTCCCAGAGTCAGAATCTTTAACACGGTTCCTGGCGATGCAAATTCTTAGCCGCCTTTATAATAGAGTGCTCCACGAGGAAAGAAAATTTACCTCAATTCAGAAACCCCAGGTTCTTTTTAAATTTGCTTTTAACATTTATTTGTTTTCGAGAGAGAAAGAGACAGAGTGGGAGTGGGGGAAGGGCAGAGAGAGAGAGGGAGACACAGAATCCGAAGCCGGCTCCAGCCTCTGGCTGTCAGTGCAGAGCCCAATGCAGGGCTTGAACCCACGAACCGTGAGATCATGACCTGAGCCAAAGTTGGATACTTAACCAACTGAGCCACCCAGGCACCCCCAGAAATCCCAGGTTCTCATTCTAATTCTATCATTCCTTATTTGGGTGAACCTCAATGAAATCACTTAGCTCCTACAGAGGTGCTCCCACAGAGTTATAAAAATAATTAGATAACATTTCCTGACTATTTATTGTGTGCCAAGCATTGTGCTCATGGTTGTATGTGCCGTATCTTATTTAGTAGTCATCTGTGTTCAACAGAAGCAAGCACAGACACGTTAAATAACTTGCCCAAGGTCCACAGCTAATGAATGATCAAGCTGGGAACTTCTGCAACTTGTGGGGATGATAGATGTGAAATATCTTGGAGTGTGTGTGTGTGTGTGTGTGTGTGTGTGACACGAACATACCATAGAAATAAATACATTTATTAAATACATGAAATGTGTTTATGAAAGTTATTGAAATGTATTTCTTTCTCTGGTATGCCCACTTAAATATTTAGGGCACCTGAAATTATAAGAAGCCATCAAGGTGTTTTCCAAATGAGATTGTATTTGTCTTAAGTAAAAAAAATGTGCCAGTTTGTATGAATTAAAGTCAAATGCTTTGTGAAGGTTTGAAGGGCACGGGTATTTGCCTGTTGTCTTGGGTAGTTCAACTAGCCCCCCAGAAAGGTGTTACCTCAGAGGAGTGTTCAGAGAAATGGGAGGTTTTGGTTACTTGGAATTAAATCCAAGTTATTTTTCAGTCTTATTTTTGCCAGTTTGGACCATATACCGAATCACTTTTCTGCCTTAATAGGAAGAGCGGGGTTTTGAGGGTTCCTTGTGATTTTAGACACGGCAGGCATGTACATTATGACCCTGAACATGAATTCCCAGTGAATTTGTTCCTCCAGGGGAAGGCACAAGAGGTCGATTATGAGCATTCTCTGCATGTGATACCTGTCATCTCACTGGACACCAGACTTTGATCCGGAAGGATAAGCAGGTGTCTGCTTTCATCCCTCCCTCCTCCTTGTTATTCCCCAGAAACTTCCATTTGACTGATAGAGGAAGTCTTCAGTGGGGAAAATTATTCTTATTTGATTGTTGTGTTCATGCTTGAACTCTATTCTGAGAAGATTCCTGAGCATAGAATTAGTGTGGCAAGTACCCGGCACGTGCATCGCCAGACCCAGGTCTCCCTTGTCCACTGCAGACGTCCCTGATGAAGGACTACACGCTTCTTGTCGCACCCCAGCAAAACCTCGGAATCTTGCCCATCACTTGCAGTTGGCCCAAGAGATTTCGCCTACACTCACGTCTCCCCTGCGGGCCTATTGAAAGTTGGAGTTGGTCGAATGGGCAGTTAATTGAAGCTTTAACAGGGTTTTGTTCTTCTTTCCCTGGGATGTATACATCCTGTTGTTCTGATTCATTTGGTGAGCCTTCTTAAGGTGCCTGCCACTTTTCATCACCAGCAGTGTATCGTCTTTACCCAGCTTTCCTGCTAGAGGCTCCCAGAGGGATACCAACTTGCCAGGGTGCTGTTTTCCGTGGGGTTAGGTGGCCACCCCATATGGAGCGGCTGCGTTTAGCTCAGTAACTGCCCGGCCCTCAGTTCCCTGTCAGCTGATCTATCCATCACGGTTCGGGAGTCAAATCACTGTTTACATCTATGACTTGCATTTGAGTTCGTCATCTCCAAAGTCGCCTAGAAAGCCTGTCTGGCCTCAATGCTTGTCACCAGCTGGGTGAGCCCATGCCCACCGGCCCCTCATGCTCCCTGTGGAGGCTGGGCCACTTTGAAACACCTGCCACATCAGGAAGTAGTGCCAAAACACATAGCAAAGAAGTCACATAGTCCTCTCCCAAGGAAGGCGCCCAGGCTCCCTCTCCAATGGCTCCTGAAAGGTGAATAGGTGGAAAGCAGCCTAAGTGCTGGACTTGCCGGATCAGACTAGCTTCAACCTGCCTCCCTTCACTTTGGAGATTTGGCTGTCCCATCTGCTGCCTCAACACCACCGCGGTCAGCCCTTGCTGAGCTTAAGCGTTGTTTTAAATTCTNATGAACTTTTTGAAATTAAATTCAGAAATTTCCGTGAATGTGTCTATGTTTTTTTTTTAAGGGGCAGGATCTCAGCTTTCATCAGATTCCTAACAAAATAAAGTAACCCCAAAGATTAAGAAATGCTAAACTCGATGGTAGATGGTTGTGACTTCCTCCAGGAAGATCTCTAAAGGTTACTATGGGACTGAAAACGCTCTATCCTCCCGCTCTGTGTGAAAGCATAACTTTTTTCTGCCATTCTGCAGATGGGTAAACTGAGGTCTGCTGTCTCAGGTGCCAAGCCCAAGGCAGTGTTTTTTTCTTAGGTGTTTCAGAGACCTTTTTGTATTCATTTCACAATCTAACAATCTTTTGAACATTTGCTTTGTGTTAAGTCAGGGGTTTTCGGTGTTTCAGTATATTCAAGGTGTTCTTTCAAATGCTAGGCATTTTGCAATGTACTCCACAGAATTAAATTACACTCCAGTTATGGTACAATTCTCATTCATTCTCGACAATAAATACAGTCTTCTCCACCCTTGCCTTCCTCTTTGAATACTTTCATTTAATCCAAGAAAAAGGCAGGCTGTCTTTGGTATGGTTTTGTTGATCTACTACCGATCATGAGTGTGGTAGACTCACAAGTCTACGTTTATGTCATCCTTGTAACAATATACATTTTGAGTTATTGCAAAAAATAAGTATAAAGAAAACTTTACACGGTGATCACATCTTGTGTGCATTCCCATGAAGGGTGGGTCCAGAGCCTTCTGGTTGAAAGCTGTTGAGCTAGATTCCGGGCTGAGCATTAGGGATTCAAAATTTTAAAGAACTATTGAATGCTTACTGTTCTAGACACAAGATGAGTGCCTCGACTTTGTAGAAGTTACATTAGAGCAGGAAAAGCATAATGGATACGTGGACAAATAGGACAGTTTCTGATAGTGACAGATGTTTAAAAAAAATTGAAGGATTATAGAGAAGTGAATGAGAAGGGGAAGAGGGCTACTTTCTGTAGCGTCCTTGTTGGAGGTGGCTTTGGGTGATGTGAATGGTAAAGAGTAAGCCAGCTCATCAAGAGCTCAGGGAAGGCTGATCTAGGCAGAGGAATAGCCACTGTGAAGAGCCTAAGAGAAGGATGGTCATGTCAAGTTCAGAGGACAAATAAAAGTCAGTGTGGCTTAAATGCAGCAGACAATATGGAGAGCAGGACAAAATGAAGTTGCAGAGAGAGGAAGGGGGCAGATTATATTGGATCCTGTGGACCAGGATTAACGAGCGTGTACTTCATTCTCATTGCATTGGGAAGCCAGTAGTTGAAGCAGGAGAGCTGAGTGTTATCTCTCTTGTTTTAAAAACAAACAGCTGGTGGAAAATAGATTCTAGAAGGGTAGGGCTGGAAGCAGGGAATTAGAAGTAGGCTGTTACAATCACCCAGGCAGGAGGTCCTGGTGAATTGGACCAGGAGCATAAAGGCTAGAATAGTGAGAAGAACTAATGAAGAGATGAATGAGGCTCATCTCACCCACCAAGGAGGTCCACAGCCTGGACCATTGTTCACAGTAACAACTAGGCCAAAAGTGTGTGGGCGTGGCTATTTCCAGTAGGCTTGGGGGCTGGAGGTACGTCAAGGGGGCATACATCCTTCAACCGTCACCTTGTCAAAATCTGAATACAACCAATTCTTAAGTATTTTCGGAACCCTACTCCTGTAGACCATGTGAATTCAATTCATCAAGGGCTTCTTTCCAATAAAATATGAAACGAGGAAATGTTATTCTTTCTGTGTACTTCCCTCAGTCCTCTTGCTGCTGCAGAATGAGGAAACTAGTTGTGGCTCCGAACAAAACCACAAAACCCGTTCCATAGATCCAGCTTCCATAGAAGGAAAGTCCGCATCTTGCCTTTTTTTGCCTAGCCCCCCTGTGGGAAACCCTGAGAAATTCATTTGGTTTTGTTTTTTCCCTTGGACGTGACTGAAGCCAGGTCTCTCCTGAAAATAACATCTTTCCCTATTGTGTCTAACTCAATCTGAATTGAGGGGCTTTACTTCCAGCCTCGGTATTTGGTAAACACCCAATTTCTTGATGTTCTCGTTTCCCAAATCTGCTGGGGCCGTCTTGAGCCTTTGGCCTCATTCACTGAGGAACATGGATTTCTGGGAAGTTTTTGCCTCAAGTCCTTCAGCACGGATATTAAAGGGCCCCTGTCAAGTTTTGAAGGGTGTGACCATTGCCAGATTCCCCACAAGCCGAGCCCCTGAGGGACGCTGTTGCCAGCTGGCCCGTAGCCATTCCAGAAATGGCTGGATTTCACTGGTTCTCTGTGTATGGAGCTGGCTGAGTTCTCCTGGATAAAAGGCAGGCTAATATAAACTGAAAATGTTATTAATAAGCAGCCACTTAAGAATTTCCTATGACTTGCCAGTGATCTGGGGGCCTCTGTGTGAACAGGGAGAAAAGCACAACTTGTTTTACATGGATTAGGGGACCCGTGCAGTCAGTCTGAAAGGGCATCAAAAAGACATTCAGGGGTTCGGTGAAGGGCTCTGGAGTCCCAACTTTTGCATTTCCGTTTTTATCGTGTCCTGACTGCGGAAGCTTGAGTAAGTTCCGGATACTCTCTGAACCTGTGTTTTCCCATCTGTAAAATGAGGGAAATAATAATTTCTGTCTCATACTGTGTTTTGAAGATTGAATAAGGAATATATATGGAAAGTGCATAGCTTAGCATACAGTCAGAAAATACTTTCTTAAATGGGAATGTTGGGGAAATTGTACCCTAGAAATGGAACCGAATGGACTCTCCTTCCCCTGGCTCAGGAAAAAGAAATTTATTTGCAGTTCTAGACACCCCAACACTTAGCAGTAACAACCATAGACATGGCTTCTCTGAGCTGCTCTTTTTTTTGTTTGTTTGTTTTTATAAAAGGCCAATAATAGCCCTTGCTATTCTGACTAACCTTGTAGAGGTTCGGAAAGGTAACTTAAAGAGTTACCGCAATTGAAAGCGCCTGGTGGGGCACCTGGGTGGCTCAGTCGGTTAAGCATCTCACTTTGGCTCAGGTCATGATCTCACGGTTCGTGGGTTTGAGCCCCACATTGTGCTCTGTGCTGACAGCCAGCTCAGAGCCTGGAGCCTGTTTCAGATTCTGTATCTCCCTCTCTCTCTGCCCCTCCCCAGCTCATGCTCTGTCTCAAAAATAAATAAACATTAATTTTTTTTTTTAAATGTGCCGGGTAAGCTCTAAAGTGATTGATTAGTCCCTGGGGTCAGTAATTTAATCTGTAACCTATTCTACCTCAGTGTATCTTAGTAAGAAAAGAAGGTCATTTGCGTGACCTTGAAATATTAAAAGCATGCTAAAGATAAGTAATCCTTTGGCAAGGATCATAATGAAATTACCTTGCTCAGTCCAACACACCTATAAGTATATACTAGATGTTTAATAAAGACTTATAGGGAGCTCCTGGGTGGCTCAGTCAGTTAAGCATCCAACTTTGGCTCAGGTCATGATCTCACAGTTTGTGGGTTTGAGCCCCGTGTTGGGCTCTGTGCTGTCATCTCAGCCTGGAGCCTACTTCAGATTCTGTGTGTGTGTCTCTCTTTGCCACTCCCCTGCTCATGCTCTGTCTCTCTTTCTCAGTAATAAAATAAACATTAAAAAAAAAAAGCTTATAGATATGACTTGTTTGCTCCCCGTTTTCTGTTGATCTCTCTTCTGTCCTAAGTGGAATACATGAGTAGAGTCTAGATTGACTTCTAGAAAATAGGAATCATGACTCCTTCCTTTTATTTTAAATCCCTCCGCACTGCATAGGGTATGATCTCCTGGCACATATATAGTCAAGTTTCACTAATGAACGTATTCATTATTTCATCCTACCAGCAAGTCAGTGAAGTGGTGGAGTTAGGATTTGAACCCAAGTCACTGGGCCTCCAAATTCTAACATCTTAATCCATTGCCTGATAGACTGCCTTTAAGTACTTAGGCAATATTTAATTCTCAGATCTTGTCTTCCTGAGCTTAGCCACCTTCTTCCACAAGGGAGGTAGAAAGGGAACAAATACGTCAGCAGATAGCATGGAAGAGGAAGGCACACAAAAACATATTTTGTGGAGCCTTCCAATCCTTGCCATGAAGTCTGGAGGTGAGCGTTAGAATTCCATTTGCAGTGATTTGCCCAGAAACGATTCTCCTGAAGGACTCATCGGAAAAGGAAACACTCTTGGAACTTGCTCTCCTAAATGGCCAGTGAAGCAAAACATACATGTTGTAAAATCGCCGTTAGCATGTGGACAAAGTGAAGTTGAAGAATTTTTCCAGAAAGAGTAACTCTTCTGTCTACCTTAGTTTTGTTCTTAGCAGGGTAGTGAGTCTGACAGGCGGCTACGGAAACCAGAGCTTCTCTAGATATCCATAGCCTTTCCTGGGGATGCAGTGATGCAGGTAGCAATGTTGCCATGGAAACACCATCCGTGGCCAAGCGCTTCTCCTCTGAGGGCTCACTGTGTGTACTCATTATGATGCTGAATTAGCTAGCTGTATGTTTGGTAGGCAGATTCTCAATGGCCAGGGAACAGTTTTACAATGAAGTCAATCCTTCCCAAGGATTGTGTGTGTAATTCTTTGGCTGCTTGGCCCATCTTTGACTCTTTTCCATGCCTCGATGGCACCTTGTTCTCTCCCACCTCCATGCCTTTTATTCACCTGTTGGGCATATTCCTTCCTTCCCTTTTTGCTTAGCAACCTCCTACTCGGCTACCCTTAAGTCCAGCTTCTTCAAGGAAGCCCTCCCTGACTTCCTGGTAACTAGGAACTTTCTATAGCACAGCGCCTGGTACATGGTAGGCTTTGTGTTAATAACTGGCCTACAGCAAAGTCGCAGATCCTGACTTTCTAGTTAGTTTGTTTTAAAACTGATTACTTTGAAAAACTGCAGTGCTGCATAGTTGTTAAAAGATAGTACTGTGAACTTCCACACATTCTTCCAGATGTCTCTGTTAACATTTTGCCACATTTGCTACTTTTCCTCTCTCCCCCTAGCAGGTGCATATATATTAGTAATTTTTTTTGCTTAACGGTGTGAAAATAAATTACAGATATTATCCTTTACATCGTCATATTTCAGCATGTATGTCCGGGAAACAAGAACCTTCTCCTCAGTATCCCCACGAAGAGCTCTTCACTTTGATACGTTTGGTTTCGCTCTTTGCAAGTATAACTTTGTGTCCCAAACAGGGAATCTTGTCGGGGTTTGTGGTTTTGTTTGGTTGCTTTAATCCCTCACAACATCTACCAGGATGTATAGTATGTAGATGTTCAGTGAATTATTGCTGAATCAATGAAGCTGCCTGCAGCAGACATTTTTGGCGTCCCCTTCTCCCCCCTTGGCACTCACCAGCTCAGTTTCCTGTGACCCATGGTTCTTGCTGTAGAGTAAAAACTGCAGCCTCCCTGTCTGGCCCGTGGTTAAGCCCCTGGACCCCAGGAGGGGTCCTTACCCAGTGACTGTTGGTAATTGATGGATAAGCACCTCTGCCTCTTTGACTCTCCCATAGAACATTTCCCAGGAAGGCTTGAATCCATCTTCCGTAGCTCCTCAGCCAAAATGAGTCACACTTATCCAGAGCTGCAGCTGCTCGTGACCTCACCTCACTTTGGCATATTTCCCTTCACCGATTCCCTTTTCCATTTCCCTGTTAGGACTTTTCTGGGGATCACCTCTCTGCAGTTCTTCATGCTCAGATGCTTCCTGAGAATCTGATTCTGGGGAAAGCCAATCTAAGATGTTGTCCCTCCCTTACTGAGACATCATACCCCTAAACCAAAGCAGGGTAAGAGAGGTTCACGATAAGTTTTTCTAAGGCCATCCAAGGGGCTTAATTTTTTAATGTTTACTTATTTTTTGGGAGAGAGATAGAGCATGAGCAGGGGAGGGGCAGAGAGAGAGGGAAACAGAATCTGAAGCAGCCTCCAGGCTCTGAGCTGTCAGTACAGAGCTCGATGTGGGGCTCGAACTCATGAACTGCGAGATCATAATTTGAGCCGAAGTTGGATGCTTAACCAACTGAGCCACTCAGGCGCCCCCGAAGGGGCTTATTTTTAAAAAGGAATGTGTCATGGGCGCCTGGGTGGCTCAGTCAGTTAAGCGTCTGACTTTGGCCCATATCATGAAGTCACAGTTCATGAGTTCAAGCTCCATGTTGGACTCCGTGCCAACAGCTCGGAGCCTGGAGCCTGCTTCAGATTCTTTGTCTCCTCTTTCTCGGCCCCTCCCCCGTGTGTGTTCTTTCTCTATGTCTCTCTCTCTCAAAAATAAATAAAACATTAAAAATTTTTTAAAAATAAAAAATAACAGTAAAAGGGAATGTGTCAGAAGTGACAAGATAAATTCAGAGTAGAGGGCTCTGCATATTTGACCATGGAAATATGTATTGACCTATTACCAGAAGAAGTAGCTGCCACTGAAAATTATCCTCTCCCGAGTCTGGCAGCGCCGGGGAGAGAGAAGCCCGTCTTGGTGCAGATGGCCGGAGCCGCCGGAGCCCGGGCAGAGGGCAGGGAGCTGGAGGGAGCCAGGCGGCGTGGGCTTGGCTCTGAGCGCACACCAGCCTCGTGCCCAGCTGGCCCTGTCACAGTCTCGCCCCTCAGCTTCTGTGTTTGTTAGGAAGCCATTTTTCCCTTCTCACAGAGATAGAAATCTCGCTTCCAGACATGGCAAGCGTCAGGGTTCGTGGCCGGGTCCTTCGTTCACACTGAGTGTTTGCCAGTAAAAGGAGAAAGCAGAGTATTGTGGCTCCGGGGACAGAGTTAAGGAGCCAGTCAGGCTGCCAGTCAGGATACGCCAGCGACGTCTGGGTATGGAGATAGGAAGACCTAGGAATTTCAAGGGGAGGGGAATGAGGGGGTCAGAGGAACTTTACTGCACCCACTTAATGGCGCCATCCCCTGAATTTCACATCTGTGCTTGAGCTTTGGGACAGGCGGTTGCTCATCCAGTTTGGTCACTGTCTTAGAGGCAGACGGTGATGGGGGAGGGGAGGCCACATACCACCCCCTGAGATGGCCTCACTCTCCTTCCGGCCTTCCTGTGTGCTTTTCTCTGCCTGCAGAGCCCTCCCCATGGGTTCTCTCAGAGTTTCCCCAGATTTCGTCTTCTGAGCACCCGCTCCGATGTCAGTCGAGCAGGGAGGCCCATCCTGACCCATCCTCAGCCCCTCTCCTTCTCATGTCCCTGTTTGTTTCCATCATGACACTGATACAGTCTATAAATGGCAGGTTTGCCTATCTGGTTTAAAAAAAAAATTTTTTTTAATGTTTTATTTATTTCTGAGAGAGATTGAGAGAGAGAGAGAGAGAGACAGTGTGAGCAGGGGAGGGTCAGAGAGAGAGGGAGACACAGAATCCAAAACAGGCTCCAGGCTCTGAGCTGGCAGTCAGCACAGAGCCTGATGCGGGGCTTGAACCCATGAACTGTGAGATAGTGACCTGAGCCGAAGCCGGACGCTTAACCGACTGAGCCACCCAGGTGCCCCATAGTTTGCCTATCTGTTGACCTGCCTCTTGTCCGTCTGCCTCTCTGGACTCTAAGCTCCATGAGGTTAAAGCAGTTGTATGTCTTCATCGCCACTCTGGGTTTGGCATCTCAGTACTGTGCCCTGTATACAGCAGGGCCCATCTGGATACTGTCTGCTTGGATGGTGGGGCAGCTGGATGGACAGACTGATACGGATGAATGAATGGACAGATGGATGACAGGGTGCGTGGAGGAAAAGAAGGAAGATTTGGCCACTCTGCATACAACAAGGTAATAGAAAGATCACTCTTCTTGGAGTCAGATGACTTAAGTTCTAATCTGTCCAACCTCAGTGAAGTCATGTAGGAGTGTACAGCCTTGATTTTTCTGTCTGTGCAGTGGATTAAAATGCTAACTCGACAGAATTGCTGAGAATGAGTAAATGAGATAAACTATACACAACTGATAGGAGAGGCGCCTCGGTGGCTCCGTTGGTTGAGGGACCAACTTCGGCTCAGGTCATGATCTCACAGTTTGGGGGTTCGAGCCCCACATTGGGCTCTGTGCTGACAGTGCTGAGAGTCTCTCTCCCTCTCTCTCTGCCCCTCCCTTGCCCTCATGCACATGTGTGTGCTCTCTCTCTCTCAAAAATAAACGTTAAAAATTTTTTTAAATAATATGAATATTATACACCCTCCATAAACGTGAGAAATGATGCAAGTGGTAGAAACAGAGCGACCGTGTTCAACCTTTACCTGGCATCCTCTGGTTGCAAAGCACATGTTAGAGTGGAGAGGGGGGAGCCCAGCCCCTGGCGGTCAGAACTGTCCTTGGCGGGTAGTTTTACCTACTGGAACATCCTCTCTTCAAATGCCTTCATTTCTGCCATTCTGACCCCCCACGTGTGTTTCATGAAGGATGGAGAAGGTGGGGACAGAAGCCTCATGTGTAGATTATATAATCGTGTGCAGCAGTTGGCATTCTGTGTCGCAGCTCAGTTTTGACAACTCTGCTTTATTCACAACACGATTATCTCCACCGTACCTTCGGGCAGGCAGACGCCACTTCCGGTTCTTGCTGGCTTCCTTGAAACACGCCACGGCAATGCCTTTTGTGCTGATACCTGCTGTGCCTTTACCGGTCGACTTGGGGGAGATAAAGACTCTCTTCTCCCAACATCCTCAGTTACCGCCTAGCAACACCCAGGGTGGGTGTCCCCACAGGGCAGAGAACTGAGAATAGCATTCACCTCATGTCAGGCTGGTGCTTTGCGTGCCTGTGAAAAGCTGATGCTGTCATTGGAAACTTAAAGAAATTGGGCAACAGGGCAGACTGAGAAAGTCGAGATCCAGCCCGGTTCCTCCTGAGCCCGTCCTGCTCAGGGTGGATCGTCCAGGTGATTTTAAGCGATGGAACTTGCCGCAGCCTTGAGAGTATGTGACTGCTGTACAAAGACTCAATTCAGAGCCAAGGCTTAGTGGTTTTAAATTATCCATGCCCCATCTCTCCCCACTTGCACAGAAAATTGAAAGTCGATAGCTGTTGAAATCTGGTTTTCAGATGTTTTTTATCTGACGGACCTCACTTAACTCTGTGATGCCCATAAATATATGTGCAATTCCCACATTGCTGGCATCTTCCATGCTACATAAATAAGTTCTCTAATCCTGTTACAGGGCACTGGCTCAGAACAAACCCACTTATCTGGATTGAATAATGCTCTTCTCTTTGCCGAGAGGATTGTGTGTACGTGTGTGGGTGTTCTGGCTCATGCCTTGTCATTCCAGGCCAGTCTTGTCTCTTGGTACTTGCCGATGGCGGACACAGAGAATGAAATCTGGTCTTCAGTCTCTTCACATGAAAGAAAAAGAGGACCAACAGCTGTTTCTGTTTAACAGTGATTATCCCTGGGATTGTGAGTGTTTTGAAATATTTTTCTTCTTGCTTATCTGCAATTCCTGATTCTTTTCTACATCAGCTGTGTGTTACTTTTTTTTCTTCTTAAGGATAGGAAAGCAGTGACTTTATAATATGGAGAAAAAGAGTTCCCCTTTTCTTCTTATTAAGAATAAAAGAGTTAATTGTTTTGTCTTCAATGAGCTAGAGTCGTGGGAGAGCACCGAGGACGCATTCATTACGTAGTAGGAAGCGGGAAGACTTTGGGTTACTTGATCCCTTTGGTCTTGAACAAAAGTGTGTTTTCCCACACCTGATCTCGGCTGCCTGAGACATTGCCACGTTACCACGTGTCCCGTGTTGCATGTTCCTCATCAGTCACTTACCGTGTGCTGGGGCTGTGTGGCCCTTTAAGCAGCCTGCCCTTGGATCCTTTGCATAAAAGTGGCCTGGACCTGATCTGGCCATGGACTTGGGACCCATCTGGGAAGCCCATACCACAGCGGGGGTGGAAGGCGGGAGGACAGATGGTGGGGCCAGCATTGAGACACCCCTCTGGTGGCAGTGCCTCTCCAGCACCTTTTTACTCACAGGTCCACCTGGGTACCCAGCCGGGGGTGACAGATGGGCTTAGTGATGTCAGAGTCCTGGACATGGCGGCCGGGAGGGATCAGCATAGGTTCCCTGGAACAGTTTTAAGAATGGACATTGCCCGGGGTTCCCGAGACCATCCCAGAAGTTGGTAGAACACACACCTTGACCTCGCTGTTCCCTTCTAACTGGGAAGCCAGCAACAGAAGAGTGTCCTCCAGGTGTGCGTCAGGGCTGCCAGCAGAAATGCACTTCCTGGGCCCTGTCTCTACATCTCTCAACTCCAAGTCTTGGGCTTACCCCACCCCTCCCCAAGCATCACCATATCATGTCTTGGCAACCAGATTTACAATTTCCCAGGAGTAGAATCGTTATTTAGAGGCAGAGTTTCACGATTAGGAATTATCTTTTGAAAGCCACTTTTTTTTTCTTTTTTGGTCTTTCCCTCATCTATTAAATATTGAGTCTTTCGTTCACATCTTGCTAAGTGTTGCGAATGACCTTGAGCTGTCGAGGCAAGTATGCTGGTTTCCAAACTCGTGTCATTGGAACCCTTGGGATCTTAGGACCATGAACGTGCCTGGAGTGTGGAAAGCAGGTTGAGCTTGAGAAAGGGCTGCCTCCTTCCCTCACATCACCCTGGGCAGCTCTAGCTCTGTTTTCACATTAGAGTTCTTCCATGGAAATCATTTTCCTTTCATTAAAAAAAAAAAAAAAGGAGGGAGGGGGGAAAGAGAGAACATTTTTTTTAAAAGGACTTAACGATGTTTACAGTGTCATCCACATCTAGAATCCTGCCATTTAGGACGTGAACTTGTCAGAATCTCATTCTAAAGGAGGATCCCTTTTGGCCTTTATCTTACCACTTCTCACCCAAAGCAAGACGTTGCGGTTCAGGGTTCAGTGTGGTAAATAACCTGTCAATATTTCCAAGATGAGACCTCCCCCTAACAGGCACGCGCGCACACATACACACACATATACACGCAGACACACAGTCCATTATAACGAATCCTTCCACAGTACGGTAGGTAAGTTACTTAGCATAAATTAGTGACTCTTCAAATGGTGTGGTCATGGATGCAGATGACAAGAGTACCTTGAGATGGTTAAAAAGAGCCTCCACTGCCCACCAGTGTTGTGTATTCCATGGAAGAGCAGATCATGGCATCTGAAGGTGGAGGCGAATGCGTTAATAGCTGTACCTCTGGGGTAGGGGGTTGCTGGGATATTGCTGGGCAGAGGGAGGGAAGGAAGGGGAATGTGGGATCCCTGCTCTCGGGATCCTGCCTTCTTCCTTAGAAACCTGTCATTCACAAACCCAATTATGTGCAGGTAGAATGTCAACTCTGACAGAATGAAACCAATGCGTGCTTTATGTGGTTGGTTTTTTATTTTTTTAATGAAATCCTGCTATACTAGCAGGTTCTATTTTCATAAATGTCTTTTTTTTTTTCTTAAGCCAAATCAGCTATTTCCCCCACACACTCCTGAAAAGCTTTAATCAGGGTGTCGAAAGGAGAGCTGTTGGGTGTTGCTGTGTACGTTTTGCCAAGATGGGGAGAGAGACGTGAGGATCAAGAGAAATCTTCCTGGCCTATCTCTGACCCTCTGCTCCTATGTGAGCATCTGGGCCTTGGGTTCCCTGTTTGTAAGCAGGGGTTATTCAATTAGTCTTTCCAGAGGCTGTCACGGCATCACTCAAAGACTGAAAATGCTTTGCAAATAAAAATTCCTTGCCACAGGAGTGCCTGTTAATTATAAATGAGAAGTAGAAGGCAGGCGGCTAGCGGGGAAAATTCATGAGGGCCTCACGGTTTCTGTTTACCATTTTTGTTTTCCTTCCTCTTTGATTTTGATTTTTCTGAATGTGTTTGTTTTTCAAGGCCACGAGGGTATTCTGTGTTCGGAATCAGGCATGCCTTCTGTTGTTAATTGTTTTGGGTTCAGGGGTCAAATAGATCCTACTCTGAGTCTCCGTTCTGCCCACCAACATGTTTACTTTGAGCATGTTGCCTGACCTCCCTGGGCCTCTCTTTGCCTCTCTAGAAAGGGGGGGTGATCATTTCTTTGTTGGAGGACTGGTGTGCAAATCTGGATTCACGGGTGTAAGGTGTAAGTAAGCCAAATGCTGTGCATTCTTTGACTTGTGCACCCTCCCTGGTTCTGATCACCTGCATCCTGCTTCACCTTCCTTGTATTCCATAGCACTTGGCATCTTTAATAGGCTCTTTGATCAAATGATGTGTTACATGGCTTGCTCAGGTCCAAGGAAGGCGGATATTGTTGTCTGGCTTGGTTAAGTGTCCTGAGTGTGAGAGCAGTGCCTGGCACATGGTAGGGGCTTGGATAGTTGTTGACCAAATAGACTCTTAGCCATCTGCCCTCACTCTCTTCTCTTCATAGTTCTACTCCGTGAGATTCATTCCAGATCTGGTTCCGTAATGCCATATTTTGTCTCCTTCTTGTCTTTTTTCTTTTCCTGGGGCTTCCATTCATTCGATTGTGTCCATTAAACATTAAATGCTATGCTCTTCCTGGCACTGCTGAATGCCTGAGGTGCTCTGATGAATCTTCTGGAGGCTGAATTTGGTAAAAAAAATTCCTCTACATTTTGTTTTTAAAAGTATGGCTTTCTAGTATAAACCATTAGTCACTGAAGAGCTTCCTAAATTTGCTGAGGCACACTAATTTTTTTTTCCTTAAGTCATTAACTGATATAAAAATATTTGGAGGGAAAAAGCCCTGGCCACTTCCTAACACCCTTGACTTCTTTACAGTAGCCAGTTAATTAAAGAGTTACTGTTAAAATGGGCTCTGACTATTTTTAAAAGCAGCAGCCAGGGTTTGGAAGAAACCTCTTTGAGTTTCGAGATGCAAACCAGATCCAAGTGTACATTCTGTCTGTGTGTATTTTCAGTCTGATGGAAAGCAGGAGGTGGAGGAATCTGACAAGCCTGACTTGGCTGAACTAAACTGATTTTGTTTCTTGAGTACATTTTGGTGTCAAAATTCGTGCAGAAGACATTAATAGAGTGAGGGCAAAACCTCACCAATCATCTTAATAGATGGAAAAAAAGCATTTGACAGAACCCAACACCCCTTTGTGATTTAAAAAAAAAAAAAAAAAAAAAAAGCACTCCAAAAACTAGCATAGAAAGACTCTTCTTCAACTTGATAAGCGACATCTGCAAAAAAAACCCCACAGCTAAGTAACACTTGATGGTGAAAGATAGGCTACTTTTCCCTAAGATCAAGAACAGGACAAAGATGTGTGCACCTGGCCACTTCTGTTGACCATTGTACTGGAGCTTCTAGCCTAGGCGGAGCAATAAGGCCAGACAAAGATAGAAGATGTATCAGAATGGAAAAGAAAGAATGAAACTGTCTCCCTTTGCAAAAGACATGACCTTGTATGTAGGAAATCCTAAGAAATACACATATGCGCACACACACACCATGCTCTTAAAACTAAAAAAACGAGTTCCACAAGATTGTATGGTGCAAGATCAGTTGGCAAGTACCATTGGTGTTTGTATCCACTAACAATCTGAAAATGAAAGTAAGCAAACAGTTCCATTTACAATAGCATCAAAAAGAGTAAAATACTTAGGAATAAACTCAAGAAAAAATGTGCAGGACTTGTAACTAAAAAACACAAAATAGCATTGAAAAAACTTAAACTGAAATAAATGGAAAGACATATTTTGTTCATGGATTAGATCTAATATTGTTAGGATACCAATATTCTCCAAATTGATCACTTGATTCATTGCTACCTCTGTCGAAATCTCAGCTAGATTTTTTTTTTTTTTGCACAAAATGGCAGACTCATCCTAAAATTCGTATTTCGTGATGCAAATGCCAGGGACCCAGGAGAGCCAACACAATATTCTAAAAGAAGGACAACATTGGAGGACTGACATTCACAATTTGAAAATCTACTGCAATACTGCAGTAGTCATGACAGAGTAATAGTGGCATAAAGTACATAGGTCAGTGAAATAAAATTGAAAGTCCAGAAATAAACCCTTCTATTTATGACCAATTGATTTTTGACAAGACAATCCAATGGAGAAAGAATAGACTTCTTAACAAATGGTGCTGGGACATTCGAGTAACCACACAAGTATGAAGTTGGACTTCTACCTCATGCCATGCGTGAAAATGAACTCAAATGGGTCATAGACTCAAATATAAGAGCCAAAGCCATAAAACCCCTAGATAAAATATAGGAGTAAATCTTTATGACAGAGTCAGACAGTGGTTTCTCAGGTATGATACCAAAAGCACAAGCAACAGCAGAAAAAGAAATAAATGAGAGTTCATCATAATAAGAAATGTGTGCTCCAGTGGGCGTCATCAAGAAAGTGAAGACCACCCACATCCCATTTCTGATAAAGGACTTGCATTCAGAAATATATACAAAGAATGCTTATAATTCAACAATAAACAGAAACGAACAGTTTTTAAAATGGGCTGAAAGTTTGAACAGACATTTCTCCAAAGAAGATATATATTAAGCACATAAAAAGATGCTCAGTGTCATTAGCTATTAAGAAAATACAAACCAAAACCACAATAAGATGCCAGTCGACGCCCACTGGGATGGCAACAATGGAAAGATAATAGCAGGTGTGGCAAGGATGTAGAGAAAATAAAACACCCATGCATTAATGGTGGGAATGTAAGATGGTACAGATATTTTTGAAAAACAGTTTGACAGTTCCTCAAAATGTTAAATATACAGTTACCCTATCACCTAGTAATTCTCCTCTTGGGTATATACCCAAGAGAATTGAAAACATATGTTCACACAGAAATACTTGTATCTAAATATTTAGAGCAGTGTTATTCACAAAAGTAAAAAAAACAAAGTGGAAACCGTCAAAATGTTCAACTGATAAATGAGTGAACAGAATGTAATATATCCACGCTATGGAATATTATAATGCAGTAAAAAGGGAGGATTGGCATATGCTACAAGATGAATTAACCTTGAAAACCTCATACTGTGTGAAAGAAACCTCTTTCAAAAGACTGCATATTGCATAATTCCATTTCTGTGAGATCTCCAGAAAGGCAAAGTCATAGAGATAGAAAATAGATGAGTGGTTGTCAGGGTCTGGGGA
>NW_027529442.1:4642505-4683500 GCF_008692635.1 Crocuta crocuta | reverse complement strand
GTGGGTTTCTTTTGGGATGATGACAATGCTCTAATATTAAATAGTGGCCATGGTTTCACAAAGCTATGAAAATACTAAAAGCCAGTGATTTGTACACTTTACAGTGGTGAACTTTATGGTATGGGAATTATATCTGAACAAAGCTGTTGTCAAAAAAAAAAAATTAGGCCTGTGTGGGGATTAGGATTCTGGGCTCTCTCCCTTCCCGGATACAATGTTACTGAAACTAATCCTAAAGATCTGAGTACCGCATAGAACAGCTTATTTTCTTAAAAGTTTCTTCCTCCCATTTTTTTTTTCCTTTTTTATTGGTGAAAGCTTGAAATGCTTTTGCGTTGCTGATATCAACCTTTTTCCTGCTTCATCATTTTTGTGGCCATGGAAAAGAGAACAGACGGCAACCTTAAAAGAGAAATGTTTGACTTTGGGGAGAGTTTTATCTTTGGCTGCTACCTTTTCCCATAATTCACATGCATGATCCTCTTTTATTGTATACTATATATGTTATATTACAAAATAATAGAGATTTGGGTTTCTGATTAGAATTTCAAACCCATGGGGATATTCAGTACAGGTCAAAATGTCTTTCCCATGGGATCTTAGAGCCAGGTTTGTTTAGTGGGAAAAACATATTTTTGCTCTTTTTCTTCGAGAAAATCTCACCTGCCATTCCTTTTATAACCACTTCCATCTTCCAAGCTTCTAGGAAGCTTTTATAAAAATGGTGCATTGTCAGTATTTGTTAAAAACACAGGTAATATTTCTGGTCAGCATATGTGTTATGTCTATTTAACTACTACTACAGTCAAGAAGGTTACAGTCGAGGGGCGCCTGGGTGGCTCAGTCGGTTAAACGTCTGACTTTGGCTCAGATCTCGCAGTTCGTGGGTTCGAGCCCTGTGTCGGGCTCTGTGCTGACAGCTAGCTCAGAGCCTAGAGCCTGTTTCAGATTCTGTATCTCCCTCTCTCTCTGACCCTCCCCTGCTCATGCTGTCTCTCTCTCTCTCTAAAATAAATAAAACATAAAAAAAATTTTTTTTTTAAAGGTTACAGTTGTGGTCCATGTCCATTGCTCTTTTGAGTCAAAGATATTTTGACATTGCTTTGGGGATGTTGGTTTAGAAGAAAGGGTTGAAGTCCAAGTTTGAACATTGTCATCCTGCTTCTGTGGCGGCCTCTGACCTTTGATGATGTTTCCACATGGGCACTGCCACACCTTCTCCAAAGACAGGCATGCTGTGGAACGCCGCTTTAGATGCTCTTGCCAAGAGCCAGTTGCCAAGGAATGTGTTTATGGTTTGGGATCCAAGGGCTGGTGACTGGCAGCCTGTTGAAAATGGTTTCTTTTGCCTTCCTTCTCACCTCCCGCCTTCGCTGCTTGCAGGAAGATCTGCTTACACTGCAAGTGTCCTCAGGAGGAGCACATGGTGACAGTGATGCCCCTGGAGATGGAGAAGACTGTCAGCAAACTCATGTTTGACTTCCAGAGGAACTCGACCTCAGACGACGACTCAGGCTGCGCCTTGGAGGAATACGCATGGATCCCGCCAGGGCTGAAGCCTGAACAGGTACCATTCTTGATGGGAGGGCACTTGTGGTTGGGGCTGCCCGGCCTTCCTCATTCCAGTTCAGAAGGAAGAGCTAACTTTGCTGATTCAGAGAAGCGGTTGCGGTTACCTGGGCTGATGACGTCTGGGGCCCCAGTGGGAAGTGAGTCCTGCGTAGGCCACTGTTAATTCGTTCTGGATTGCCATTATTAACTGTCAACGGAAGAGTGACTAGAAACTTCTCAGAAACATTGGTGTTGAAACATTAGAGAAAGAAACTTGATTTCTGAAGGGTGGAAGGGAGTTCTACATTGGCCATGAATCTTTAAGATTCTCTGCTAAAGGAGAGGGAAGAAATAGGGACTTGCCTTATTCTTCCCAGTGATATATGCTCTGTTTAAATACTACATTCAGCCTTCTTTACAGAGAAAGACATTGGCATTTCCTGAAATATTTGGCACTACCTACAGGCTGTAAATATTATTGGCTTGATTAGATGAACTCGGTTTCTTTCTGTTTCACTGTGTTTTTCTCAGCGATATACAGCCCTGCTTTGCATTTCGGTAGTTGGAATTTTCTCTTCCACCAACCAACCTCATGTTTGTTTAGAAGCCTCTTCTTTTAGCTGGATACTTTCATGATCTCTGCAATGTGCACCCCTATTTTTCCCTCTGACACAGAAAATTCTTTCTCCAGTGATCTTCCCTGTTTCTGACAGAATGGTTTAAAGCTTAAAAGACCCTGAAAATGTAGTCAGGAAATTTCTGTGCGTTAATGCTTCTAGAAAAAGTTCTTTATGATTAAGAAAGACCCAAGAATTCCCGAATGACTCAAGAGTAAGACACAGATAACATCTCTTTGATGAGACATTTCTCTTTTTCTTCTGATATTTGAGGTCACAGATCGGCACCCGAAACCGAGCACACTGGCGGGATGGGGTCAGTCAGCAAAATCTTATATAAAATTTTGAATTAGTGACTAATCCTTAAAAATGAGGAATTTGAATGTAAAAGTTCATATTTGTGTCTTAAAAAAATTTGAGGGCCTGACATTCCATCCCTAAGAAGATTGGTGCCGGCCATTCTTTAGACGGTTGGATCACTCCGGATCGCCCAGTCCATTTCAGCCTTTGACATTACCTTCCTAAGCCTTGCAGACCCTTTGTTTTTGTGATCCCTGGCCTAATTCTTACTATGGAGAAAATGTTTTAGAACAGCAGCCTTCACAGAAAATGATCTCCAATGAGAATTTAAGGGAGTTCTGTGCTGAGATATTATCAGGAAGAAGTAAGACCATTTTCTCTCAGTTTACAGCTTAAGGTTTTATCTTTATTTTCTTCTGCTTCAGTGAAGATTGTGTTATTTAAGAGTACGCCTCAGCAAAATGAGAGTATTTGATTGAGTTTGTCCGAAAACTCAAATGAAGTGACGGGTGACTGAATATGTTTGTTTGACATCACCACCCTGCTGCCAGTATTTGAGCAGTGAATTTTCACACCTAGATACGTCTGTGAGCTTGTTTCATTTTCTTGCTAACCTCATTTCCAGCAACTTCTCGGAGGCCCAGCTTTCTTTTGTTCACATTGCTTTCTGCAAAATTGGGCCCTGAAATTCCGAAGTTAAGCTATTTTGGGTTCCCTGCTTAGGTAGACTCTTCTCTAAGACCATGAAAACATCATTCTGTCATTTTCAGATGTGGAGAAAATTTTCTGTAGGCCCAAGAAAACAGGTCATTGTGGAAGCCGGGGTCTTGGTTCAGTTCACCAATTCTGAAAGTGAGTTCTTACAATATTTTTGGAGGCCGCTTGACTCATCCAAAATGAACGTTTTGGAGAAACATAAAACCACTTGCTTTGATTTGTTTTGAAGGAAGACAATTAGTGCTATTCAACACATGGGTTGAATTATGTCCAATGAAAGGATATTCCCATCTCTTAGATAACGCCACTGTTCCTTGGATGGTTTTCTCTATTCCCTGAACTTGCTCAAACCTACGTGACGCAGAAGGTTAGGAAGGGTGTTTGTTCTCCAGAGAGAGAGATTATCTCCTCAGCCCTGTTTGATTGACTATGTATTTGTCTAATAAAATATGAGTCTGTATTTAAAGATGTTTGAAGAGATCATGTTGCATGAGAGAAATGGGCATCAAATTTTAAAATGATGATATCGTTCAGGCACCTGAGTGGCTCAGTTGGTTAAACATCTGACTCTTGATTTCAGCTCAGATTGTGTTCTCATTGTTGTGGGATCAAACCCCATGTTGGCCTCTGTCCTGACAGCATGGAGCCTGCTTGGAATTCTTTCTCCTTCTCCATCTGCCTCTCCCTACACCCCCCCCCCCAAAATAAATAAAATTGTGACATATTTTAAAATCAATTATGGAACTATTTATACATTTAAAGTTTTTTTTAAAGCTGTGTAGAACATTCTAAGATTAGAAAAACTTGAGACCCTGAATGCCTTCTGCTGAAAATGCTGATGTTTAATACCATGTTAGTTGTCTATGATTTGAGAAAATTCATTTTTCTACCAGGAGAAGTTACAGTGATCATTAAATGCTCTGCGCTGCAAGCAAACACTAAAGACTAGTTAAGGTTGAGAGTAATGTGCTTTCATTTCTGTGAGAACCTTTCATTTTACTCCCTGATCATGGGGTTGGTAGTATACCTTCAGGTGATACTCTTTATTATTCTCTTTCTTCTGAGAAATGCCTTCAATTACATATAATGCACATGGAAGTCACTTCCCATCCACCGAGGTGTTTTTGAATATGAGCATCTAATTTCTTAAAAATCTACTATCTGAGAGGCACCTGGGCAGCTGAGTCAGCTTGTGTCCACCTCTTGATATCCGCTCAGGTTGTGATCCCAGGGTTGTGGGATCAAGCCCCATATCAGGCTCTGAACTGAGTGTGAAGCCTGCTTGGGATTGTCCCTCTCCCTCTACCCCTCCCCAATGCTGCTTGCTCGCATTCTCTCTCTCTGTCTCTCTCTCAGAAATAAATAAGTAAAACTTTTTTTAAAAACTTAAAAAAAAAATCTCCTCACTATAAAACCCCACCTTCTTAAAGTAGTGTGAAAAATGATAAATAAAATAGTTGATGCCAGAAAGGAAGGGCATTTATGTTGTGACTTTTAATGGTTTTTAATCCGCGAGGCTACTCATATCCCTCCCCCTCTGTTTGCTTCAAACAAGGTGTGTCTTGTCATCCAGAGAGCCCTCCGGCACCTAAATTGTCCCAATTGGCCATCTGTAGTCTCCTTTAAGGCTCCACTTTGTCTTCATACTCCGTTAATCGCGTGTGCCCTGTCTCCTAGAGATGTTGTGGTGATGTGTTTATAGTGGATGATACTTCAGGAAGAATTGGGAAAATATTTAGGACACTGTAAGGAAGGCCCATGGTGAGCAGGGCTACTCTACTGGAGCATCATTGGAATTGGGGGCTGGATGATTCTTTGCTGTTGCGGCTGTCCCTTTCAGTGTAGGATGACTGGCAGCTTCCGTGGCCTCTCCCCACTAGATCCCAGGAGCACACACCACCCACTCCCCAAGACTTTGGGATGACCAACCCGTCTTGAGGCAATGCCCAGTGACCCTGGGGGTTCACTCAAATGCGGTTGGGCACCCCATTTGAGAGCCACTGGATGAAAGTGATGTTAAAGCCTAAAGGGTCGGTCAGCAAACTTGTGGCTCAGTCAAGACGGAAAAGGCTGACCCAGATCAGCAAACAGTTCCTCGAGTGCCTACCGTGTTCTAGCTGCGGTGGGATAGCTGCTTCCGTGGAACAGGGTCAGGAGTGTGGCGGGGTGAAAATGTGGAGGACCTGGGTGCTTGGGCAGAGGCCAATGCTCTCCAGAGCCTGCTATCCTCAGCAAGTCAAAACAAGGACTGGAGTGGTTTGAGGACCAGGCAGGGGCGCATGGGCCACCTTTTATTCTCCAAAACAGAACTCGAGTTCTCCTTTTACATAAGGCAAACTGGCTCATTGAAAAAAAAAAAAAAAAAACAAAGAAAATAAAATAGATACCTAAGGAAGTGGACCAAAATCATTCATCATTCCACCAGTAAGAACTATTGTTTTGTATACAGCAAGTATCTCTGTAGAAGGAGTGCTTTCTGTTTTGTTTTGGACAAATGTGATGACGCTGTCCGCTTACCCTGACTTTTGTTTCATGTCATCTACCATGAACATTTTTCGGTATCAGTTCATCTAGATCCAGATTGTCCTTTTGGAAGGGTTGTTTGGTCCTCCTGGGAGTTCCCAGCGTGGAGTGGTGCCACCCACCACTAGGGGGAGCTTTTGGAAATGGATGTGCAGAAGGGGGTCGTTATCGTCAAAATAACTCCACTCGCATTAACATGGGTAGCAGCTGGGGATGCTAAGCATCCTGAAAATCCCCAGAGGGCTCTGCACAAAGATGAAGTGACCCCTCCCCAGTGCCAAGAGGGCCGCCATTGAGCACTCTGAGCTGACAGTTTCTTTTTGAAGGGGGCCTTTTTGGCAGCTCCCCACTGTGTTAGATAAAGTGGCAGAAACCAGCCACCCTGCACATTTGCCTCTTCCTCTTCTGAAGGACGATTCTGAGAGGTGGCATGGTCACGTGTAAAGGTTTTTAAGGCTTTTGACTGACTGTGAGAAACTGTCTTTCAGAAAAGGTATAACTGGTAAGTCCCCTGGGTGGACAGTCTTCGCCGGGCCCGTGTGGATGTGTTTTTTCTGTTAATTCTGCTCATTGCTCGTGCGAGCATGAAGACACCATCAGATTGCTTCTCCTGAGTGAACTCCTCTTCATCCGTGTTTTGGATACTTCAGTACCTGTAGACAGTTCTCAAATATGAATGTCCCCCATCCTTGGCTTCCGAGTGTTAGTAATATTCCCTTGACCTTAACTGTGTCTTTGCACATAGAGAGCAGTGATTGAGTCATTTGTCCAGAAGTCTCAGCCCACACATCGAATTCTCATAGGAGAGATGAGGCTACCAGGAGTCTTTGTCCAGTGTTGGGCTTTCATAGTCCTCCGCCGCCATGTGGCAAAGCAGATCATTCACTGCTGCCTACAGAAGGGGGTGACCTAGTTGGTTTGGAGCCCTGTGAAACCTGGAATATCTCTCTTGGAGGCACATAAAAGTCTTTGCTTGGCTTCTCATTTAGTCACCATTGCTCATCCATCAGGTATCAGATTAAGTGTGTTTCCTGAAGGTGCTTCTCTGACCCCATCCTACACCCACTCCATTAGGTCCCCAGTTGTATGCTTTATAGCAATCCCTGCACCTTTCCTTATTCGCACTTTTTCAAATGTAATTAAGTACATGTGTAATTATCTGTTTGGCATTTGCCTCCTCCACTTTGCTCTAAGATCCAAGAGGGCAAGGATCTTGTCTGGTTGGCTCTTCAGGAATCCCCCAGCCCCTTGCACAGTGCCTGACCCGGGGCCGCCAGCCAACAGATATCTGTTAAGAGACAGGCAGGTGACCCGGATCCTTGGCAGAAGCAGGAAGGTTCAGGATTGCATCACACGGAAAAGACAGAGGTCACCAACATGCTTTTTTTAACATAAAGGATTATTCTCTATCAATTTTTCCTGTTCCTGTGTTTCTCTCAAAGGTATGGGTTCTAAGCAGATTCCGCCAGCCATTTCGGTTGCTTCAAGGTTTTCTCAGCTTACAGGGGACAGGAGATGGGGGTGAGATCTCCCGCGTGAAAGCTGCTGGCTCAAAAGTCCCAGGCCTGCAGCATGGTGGGGGGAGCCAAGGGTCTGACAGGGAATCATTTGTATCTCACTCCAAATGTGGGGAGCCCTTTGGGAGCCACAGGGCGGGGAGGAGGAAACTACATGGTCCAGTGGGAAGAACCTCACCCCTGCAGTCGGGAGAATCTGCCCACTGCTCTATCCCTTCATGACCGCAGGAAGGTACTCATTTTCCATGAGCATTGGTTTCCTCGTGATGATGACGACAGTGGAGAAAATTATTAACGCTGGTTATGTGCCCACCACCATCCATCTTTAACTTCGCTTGCATCATCCTGTGTAATTCTCACAAACGCCTTACTGGGCCATTGCTATTCCTGTCTCTGTTTCAGAGGTGAATAAAGCACCAAAGAGATTTAGAAAGATGCCCAGGGTCACACAGCTGAGCAGCAGAGACCGAGTCAGTCTCCAAAAACCCAGCCTGGGAGATGATACTTAGACATACAGGCCACAGAGGCTGGTCCCGGCCCCCAGTGAGGGAGTGTACGCACACAGAAGTTGCTCGCCGAAATACCTTACTGCTCTTCCTGTGAAGCTGTACTGTCAGTGGTAACACTGAGCAGGCAGGAAGAGGAAAGGAACATGGGCTTGTCCAGGACAGAGGAAGGTGCGGTGAGGGTGGAGGAGGTGCGTGAAGCATAGGGTTAACGGGAGTCGCGGATTCCCCCTCAGCCTTCTCCAAAGCCTTAAGTCACATCGTTTTGAATTCTGCCAAGACAGAGGCCTCTCTGTTCCCCGCGTTATTGGCTGTGTGAGTGTTGTAAAGGTGTGACATCTTTCTCATGAAGTTCTGGCTCTGCCAAGCCAGAGCTACTTGGACAGGGGCCAAGATGGAGCCACCTGACTGAATTCTCCCGTGCCCCAAGCAGGTTTCGGAGCTGTCTGTGGAAGAAATGAGCTCCACCACCCTCCTCCTTTGGTGCCTGAAATCTCCTGCAAGATCACAGTCACTAGGCCTAGAAGGAGTGGGTCCCTAGGCCACTCAGGAGGGCAAAGGGAGCCTCCCCACAAAGGAGAATATTCTACAGACCGCTCCTCAGGGGATCAAGGAGTCAGAGGGAGGCATCACTCAGGACTCTGGCCTCTCCTGGCCACTTCAGTTCTCTTCACCATCCCTCTCTGATGGGTGGGCTTCGTGGAAGTTCCCCTCGTGCTCCTCCCAAGAGGGTAAGGAGAGAATCAGAGAGTGTGCTGGAGTATTTTGTGAAAAGGGTACAGCGCCTGGGCTTTCTTCATGCGTTCATTTGCCTATTCAGCACACACACGTGTGTATCTACTACTTCAAGCATTGTGGTAGGCACTGAGGATAAAACAATGAACAAGATAATGAAGGTTTTGGCTAGATTGGAGTTGTGAGGGGGTGGGTGTTCGAGACATAAATTAGGAAACAAAAAGATGTTCAAGATCACTGAAAAAGGGACAGTCATCTTAATAATAGTGATGTAAACATTTAGTGGGCTCTTACATGTGTCAGCTGTCATGCGAGGTGCTTTACACGTTGTGTCTCATTGAATCCAAACCATGAAGGACATACAGCAGCTTCTGTGATAATGGACATGGACCGGAGTTTTGGGAGGACTGGCTAATTTAGACTGATGGCCCAGGGACAGCCTGACTGCTCCTGAATGACATGAAGAAGCCAGCCGTGCAAGGATCTGGCTTGTTGAAGAAGCTGAAGTATCCATTTATGTGAAGCTCAGAAGTGAAATGAAATCAGTACCAGCTTTGTATTTGCATCAAGAATTTAGGCTGGTCTGACTCTTGGTTTCGGCTCAGGTCATGATGTCACTGTCACGGTTCCTGAGATCCAGCCCTGAGTCGGGCTCAGCGCTAATAGCACTGATTAGGAATAGCACTAATCCCTGCTTGGGATTCTTTTTCTCTTTCTCTCTACCCCATCTCACCCTGCTGCACCCCCCCCTTTCTTGTATGCACACATGCACATGTGCTGTCTCTCTCTCTCTCTCTCTCTCAGTAAGTAAATAAACTTGAAAAAATATATATTTTAAAAAAAGGGAGCACCTGGGTGCCTCAGTCTGTTGAGCATCTGACTCTTGATTTCGGCTCAAGTCATGATCTCAACAGTGAGACTGAGCCCCCCGTCAGACTCTGCACGGACAGTGCGGAGCCTGCTTGAGATTCTCTCTCCTTCTCTCTCTGCCCCTCTCCTGCTCTTGCCCATGTGATTATACACATGCGCTCTCTCATGCTCTCTCTCAAACAAATAAACTTTAAAAAACTTAAAAAGAATTTGGGCGCGGTGCTGTGAATGGTTTGGGGAGAAATAAATGGTGCCCATGCAGTGTCTAAGACATCGATGACATGCCAAGATATCCATGAATGTGAAAACCCCACACTCTTGGTTGCCCCGGGAAGTCGAAGGGGCCCTCATACCCATCACCTTGATGTTTCTGCCTGCAAGTGGAGGTAAGGCAACAGAGAGGCCCCATTCAGATACTCCCTAGAGCTTTATGTCCACCCCTTTTATCACATGCCCTCCCTTTTCAAATGTGAGACTGGTGGAGGCAATTGTACATTGTCTTATTCACCACCAGTACTTGGGGCCTAGAATAAGGTCTGATACGTATCACACGTTCAGTACAACAGATGTTACCTACATACACCATCACATTTAGTCCTTGTACGAAAGCCCTCCCTTTTCCACAGAGCACCTTGGCCCTCAGAGTGGATCGGAAACTCCGCTCGGTTGCCATGGGTAGTAAGGGCCAGAGCCTGGATTCACACCAGCTGTCTCTGCAACTCCAGTGCTTGTTTGGGCTCTTCCCCCTCCGCCCCTCTTTCTTCTCTGGCGACCCACCCAGGATATCAGATCCAAGGAAGCCGACTTGGCAGGTGGAAGAGCACGCCACATGCGTCACACAAGGCTCTTTCATTCTTAGGGGAGGGAAGTTTCTTCTAATCTCGGGTTGACTCTGGTGACTAAGGGATTTCTCTCTTCTCCACCTCCAGTTTCCCCATCCCTGCAGGAAGCAGGAAACTTCAAAGGCTAGCTTTCCCCCGTCAACAATTTCTGTTTATCTCTGGCTCTTCTCACTCTTTCATCCTGCCTCGCAGCCCGCGTGGTGAGAACCACATCCCCTCTACTTCCTCCAGTCATGTAGCTCTGCAGTATCACCTACCTGGACACTCACCAGTGATATTCATTCCACAGGTGTTTATGGAGTGCCAAATGTATGCCAGGCCTTTTCCAGGCACTGAGGGACAGCCACAAACCAACAAGTGTCCCTCCCCTTGCAGAGCTGACATCATAGCAGAGGATGCAGACAAATTAACAATGGAATGAACAAGACTTTCAGAAAGTGATGTGTACTGGAGAAGCCCTAAAAATGGGTGATATGATTGAGAGCCAGAGAGGACACACTTTTTCTGTGAAGAGCCATATGTAATTATTCTAGGCTTTGGAGGACATCTAATCTCCATCACAAATACCTAACTATGATACTGTAGTGGAAAAGCAGTCATAGACAGTATGTAGGTGAATGGGCATGTGACAATAAAACTTTATTTAAAAGAAATGGTCAGTGGGACTGATTTCGCTCAAAGGCTGTAGTTTCCCGGTCCCTGATTTAGAGAAGCTACTTTAGATGGGGTGGCCGAGGAAAGCCTCTTTGAGGAGATGACATTTGAGCTGAGTTGTTGCTTTAATGATTACTTTTAATGTTTTTTAGTTATTTTGAGAGATAGAAAGAGAGAGCAAGTCAGGGAGAGGCAGAGGAAAAGGTAGAAGGAACCCCGCGCAGGCTCCATGCTCAGCAAGGAGGAACCCAGGGCAGAGCTGGATCTCACAAACCTTAAGATCATGACCTTGGCCAAGATCTAGAGTCCGATGCTTGACAGACTGAACTACACAGGTGCCCCAAGCTGAGTTGTTCCTTAGAATGATGGTTAGCTTATCCACATTTTGTCAGCCTTGTCTAGTGACTTTTCAGAGTAAGGGTCCCATACCAGTAGCATTGGTACCGCTTGGGAACTTTCTTAAAAATACAGAGTCCCAGGCTCTGTCCCACACCTACTGAACCAGAACTCTGGAGGTGGGCCCGGCGTTCTTTTTGGACAAGGACTTCCGGTGTTTCTAATATGTGCCAAAGTTTGAGAACTCCTCCTCGAGGGTAATGGACAAAAAAACCAATGTTCGAAACATATGGAGACAAATCTTGGCTCTGTGACCTTGAGTGCATGGAGCTTCACTTGTTTTGTTTTATCAAATGAAGAGACTCCTGCCCAAGTCTGCAGCTGTGAAGACTAACTGCATTTCTCTTTAAAGAGTCGAACTGCAGGCCCATAGCAGGCCCTCCTTGAATGGTACCTGATGTCGTTGTCAATATTGTTATTTGGGTCTTCGAGACACTGCAGCAGAGTTGCCTGTGGAAAATAATGGGATAAGCCCCCAGAGCTACCCCCTTACCTCTCTGGCATCTTGCCCCTGGCTGACGTCTCTTGAATGTGGCCTGAAGACAAGGTTGTTAATGTTAAAGGAGAATTCAGGATGCTCTTAAAATCCTTTCCCTGGCCCTGCTCTCAGCCCTCTGCTTGGCCTGTTGACCCAGAAAATGCTCTGGTCCCTGATGTTGCAGAGCCATGAGTTTTACAGCCGTGACTCACCCCTGGGCTGGGTCCCCAGTGCCAGCACCCAGCTTTGCAATTCACTACCAGCTATTGGCAGTTTGTCCTTTTGTAATGTGTGAAGCTATTTATACCAAGAGGGATGGAGGCCAGTAGATATGGGGGAAGGGAGAGACGAACGACAAAGTGGTTCATCTCTCTAGGCCCGCCGGGCGGTTCTGCTTCAAGGGAAGAGAACGCACAGTGTAATGGTCCCTCTAAAAACCCCACACACACACCAGCATTAGACTCACCAGCCATTTGCACTATTATCTTCATTTCATTATTCCATCAGCACATGCTGAGCTCAAAATGGGATTTCATGGCTGCGGTAAGGGGCACAGCTCTCCAACTGGATTGGATTACATTTCTTCCAAGCGGCCTCTCGTGTGTTCACCTTCGTTGTCACTCATCCCAGTGCTTGCCGTGCAGTGTGAGAGGTGAGTGGGGAAGGGGGGGCAGAGTGAGGCCCCAAAGCGATCTCCTGCATAGTTCTCGGGAAACCAGTCACATCCACGATGCTGTGTTGATCTTGGCTCCATAAATGCAGTGACATCATCACACGGCAATGGGAAATATGCCCGTGCACGGTATTCTATAAAACTGCCTGTTAATGAACTTGTTTTCAACAGAACTGTCAGAGATGAGACTAGAAGCTAGGTTCAGACTTCAGGGCCTCTGCCGGATCAGATCAGCAGCATTATGGCCGGGCTCCACCAGCAGGGCCTTGTCAAGACTTGTGTACAGACTGTGATGCCTGGGGAAACCAAGGCTCATTTGCAAACACCGGCAACGATAGCTGCCATTGAATTTTCCAGCTTTCAGGATGGATGGCCACAGCCTTTATACTAAATGAATTCCAGGATCCTCAATGTGAGTGGGCCTTAGGACTTGGACTCCCTGCCTGTGTTCACTGCTGCCCACCGTTTTTGCGGACTGAGTAGCCTACCCTGTGAGCTGGTGTGACAGTTGATTTACTATCAAGATGACCTCTGCCTTATGACTCATGAGATATTTGCAGTAGTTTTCATAGGATGGTTAGATGAATCTACTATCAAGTCAACTGGTAACTACCTTTCTCCACCTGTCCGTCTGTCCATCTCTACATTCATGCATTCACCCATTTACTCATTTGACAGTTATTTTTAAAATTTTTTAAATGTTTATTCATTTTTGAGAGAAAGAGAGATAGAGTGCGAGCAGGGAAGGGGCAGAGAGAGAGGGAGACACAGAATCTGAGACAGGCACCAGGCTCCACGCTGTCAGAACAGAGCCTGATGTGGGGCTCGAACCCTGAACCACAAGATCATGACCTGAGCCGAAGTCAGATGCTTTACCGACTGAGCCACCCAGGCGCCCCTCATTTGACAGTTATTTATTGAGTAATCGTTACATGTAAGCCCTTAGTTCAGGTGTGATTCCAGTGTGGCTGTTTTCCAGGTGCTTCCCAGCCCCTGTCTTGAGATTTTGCTTTGTGTGATGTGGACCCATTCACAGGCGGATGTAGACATTCCTCTTTGTGGAAGACCCACATAGACTTCAGGTTTTATATTGGTCTCTGGTGCCTTCCATGTTTTCAGTACCTGTTCCTCTCAGCTTATAGTATTTCTGACTGTGAGCATTGACACTCACTAGCTCTGTGTTCAAATCCTACCTGTGTTGCTCCCAGATACTGACCTTCATGAACTTTCCTTTCATCATCTGAAAAACAAGAATATCATTATGTAACTATAGCATGGTTGTAAGGATTAAATGAGCCAATACTTTAAGCATGGGCTTTAAAAATGGCCTCTTTTAGCTTTCTTTTGAATAGGCAAAAATTGGAAACCATGTGTCCATTAATGGATGAATGGATAAAGTGTGTTGTATTTGTACAGTAGAATACTATTCTGCAATAAAAAGGAAGGGACGTTTGATACATGCAGCAACATGAATGAATCCAAAATCTTTATTCTCAGTGAAGGAAGTCAGACCAAAAAGTTACACACTCTTTGATTCCATTTATATAAAACCCTAGAGAATTTATTCAGTAGCAGATCATTGGTTTCTTAGGGATGGGAGAGGTGGGCAGAGTGGGAAGGAGGAAAGGCAGAAGGGAAGAGGAAACTTTTTAGGATAATAGGGTTTGTTTCTCTCGTGATCATGCTGATGGTTTTGTGGCTGTATATATATATACATATATATGTGTGTGTGTGTCAAATTTTATCAAGTTATGTATTATGAATACGTGTAGTATGAATATGTACACTCAGTCAAGTGCACACATGAATGAACGAACAAACAGACTTGCTCTGTAGCAGGAAGGAAGACAGGTACCTTCTCATCCCCATGGTGGGTCTTCCTAGGGTTTCATATTTGCCTGAGGAATTAACTGAGCCTTTGGGCCAAGTACTGTCAGAAAGACTTTGCTCAGTATTAATTACGCACAATAAAAAGGAGATTTGGGACAGAACTCATCAACATCCAGATGGATGACACTGAAAAATCAATTCCAGAAACTGGCTCATTCCATCGTCTCCATAAATTCTCTGGGACAGTGCTTCACATGTAGTTGGCCTTCAGTCACTAGCAGTGGTTGTTGTTTGTGCTGTGGCACTTAGAAAGACTGATTGAAACTCTGTGATCAGCTCTTGCTAAGAGAAGCTAATTATTCAGGCAATTTCTGAACCTGCATTTCCTGAGCCAAATGGATGAGTTCATAAGCTCTCGCCTGAGAGGAGATCAGGGCTGCCACATAGAATTGTACAGTTTGTGCACTGCACAGAGGCGCCTGGCCTAGGTGGTATTTGGAGGCTGATATTCACCTAGGCTCTGACAACTCCCAAAAGGAGGAGTGCATTTTGTTTAGCCTAAGGCACCTTCCAGCTTACCAGCTTACACAAGACTGTATCTCGAGAGATTGGGGGCTTTTTCTAATTTGTAGTTGGGAGGTGCTCTGTGTAATTTG
Organism: Crocuta crocuta; assembly: GCF_008692635.1. Lineage (NCBI taxonomy): Eukaryota > Metazoa > Chordata > Mammalia > Carnivora > Hyaenidae > Crocuta > Crocuta crocuta. The sequence continues at coordinate 4,668,635 of NW_027529442.1, read as the reverse complement.
CCTAAAGGTATCAAAAGACACCAACCTAAAAAGGACTGTAAACATTAACTAGCCTAGCTCACTGATTACTTTATCTCTTATTTCCCTGCAATCCTGGGGTTCTGGGAAACCTCTTGTTTGACTCTTGCCAAAGGATGTGAGAAGAATTGGTGTCTCCATCCTCACTGGCATTGAATAACTGGTAGGGGAAAGGAGGGAGAGGTTTTTTCCCCCCAGTTTTGATGGTCATGATTGTGAATACTCCATGCTCTTTTCTCTTTTCTCCTAACCTCTGTCACATTTAACAAATCATGGCAAGCATCGTAGCCTTGGACAGAGAGGCAGGCAGGGAAAAGAGTTGAAATACCAACAAACTAATTTTGTCAGCCACTTGACAATGCTTTTCATGTTTGAGGGAGAGGTTCCAATCCATATGGATAAACTTGACCTTGAGCTTATTCATGGTTGTGAGGCATCCATCTTCTCCTGAATCCCATCGCCGTGTGGATCATCAAGAATTCATCTGAGGGGAGAGGCGCCTGAGTGGCTCAGTCAGTTAAGCGTCCAACTTCGGCTCAGGTCATGATCTCGCGGTTCGTGGGTTCGAGCCCCGCATCAGGCTCTGTGCTAACAGCTCAGAGCCTGGAGTCTGCTTCGGATTCTGTGTCTCCCTCTCTCTCTGCCCCTCCCCTGCTCATGCTCTCTCTCTCTCTCTCTCTCAGAAATAAATAAAAACATTAAAAAAAAAAAAAAAGAATTCATCTGGGGGGTACCTGGGTGGCTCAGTTGGTTAAGCGTCTGACTTCAGCTCAGGTCATGATCTCACAGTTTGTGGGTTCAAGCCCCACGTCAGGCTCTGCACTGATAACTCGGAGCCTGGAGCCTGCTTCAGATTCTGTCTCCCTCGCTCTTTGCCCCACTCCTGCTCACATGCACTGTCTTTCTCAAAAATAAATAAACATTAAAAATTTTTTTTAATTGAACCTGAACCTTGTGTTTAATGTTTAACAACACAGTCTGAGAGAAAGACTACGGCTTGCACGTTGTCACATGGAGCTGGAATTTAAGGAGCAGAGTTTATTTCCTTTACTGCTCTTCCCCCTCCAACATCAGGGAAAATACTTAAGGACCGTCGAGCAGGCAGATAGGAAAAGGGGCATTCATGTCCAGAAAGAGCTATGAATCAGAAAATTTCAGTTTTGGACAATGGCATCTCTAAGTGACCTTGACCAAGTTCCTCAGCATCTTATAGCTTCTCTTTCTCATTTAGAAAATAAAGATGTTAAATATTTTCCCAATACTAAGTAAGAATAGGAAAGGTAATGTTTCCAAATTGCTAGGAAAAAATATGATAGAATTAGTGAGCAATAATTACTATTCATGTGATATCCTCTGTTGCCTTCCTAAATTTTTTGCCTTTTTGATCTTCTATTGCCTAAGAGAGTTATCTTAAAATCCCTCATCTTATTATGGGTTTGTTTATTCTTGTTTTTCTATTTTTGCCTTATATGTTTTGTGGCTGTATTTTGGGTACCTGCAAGTTTATGAGTACACTGTACTTTGCTAGATTTTTCCTTTTATTACGTAACATCCCTTTTTAGTATTTTTTGCATTTGATTTAACATGAAAATCATTTGTATGATTTTTTAAAAAGCTTATGAATGCTGCATTAATAGTATTTTCCTAGAATATAAATGGTAAAACCAGTGGCTATTACAAAGTGATCACCAAATGTATCACTAATAATCTTGAAGTGACCAACGTCAGTTAATTCCATGTAAAATCTCTCTTCATCACTACTAATTATATTTACTTAAATTCAGGTTTGTACAGTATTAACATTGCACGTTGGCCTCCTTTGGGTGAATAATTGGCAAGACTGTGCTTTTTCATTCCTTTATTTCAAACTTTTCATATGGGTTTGATTTAAATAAGCAGCATATGATGAATATTGTGTTTTACGTTTAAACTGATAATCTTTTAAATGATGGATATAATATATTTACATTTGTTATGTTCACTGAGATACTCATTACTACCACTTTTTTGTTATTTTGTGTTTGCTCTCTTTTTTCTTCTCCCTTTTTCTATTTTTTTTCTACTTTTTAAAGAAGCTTCCTTCATGTTCCTTCACTTTTGGAAAGCTATAGGATATGTTCCTATTTTTGTAGTGATCGCTCACATTTCCTCACGTCCAACCACACTGAGTCCCTTGCCGCTCTTCAAGTACCATGAGCTTCCTTCAGCCTCAGGGTCTTCACATGTCATTCATTTTAAACAGGTATCAGTGTTTCCATCCTTCTAATTATGTCAGAGAACTTAGGTGATGTACTTTTAGTGCCATTCTTAGATTACTCATTAAAGATTCTTTTCCCCCATCTTTTGCCTCGCCCGTACCACTATGCTGTTTCAGCCACCTCACTTGAGTTCGTATTTGCTCAAGCCTCAGTATAACAATTTAAAAACAAAACCATATCAATACTAATAATTTTGAGATCATTTCATGTTTATTTTACATCCTTATTCCTTTTTCTTTACATAGATAGGAACAGATGTAGAAACTCGCCATTTTTATAGGTTTGCTTTCTACAAAAATATGAGAGGTGCCCAGGTGGCTCAGTTGAGCATCTGACTTCAGATCAGGTCATGATCTCACGATCTGTGAGTTGGAGCCCCTCGCCGGGCTCTGTGCTGACAGCTCAGAGCTTGGAGCCAGCTTTGGATTTTGTGTGTGTGTGTGTGTGTGTGTGTGTGTGTGTGTGTGTACCCGTACCCCTCCCATACTCACACCCTGTCTCTCTCGCTCTCAAAAATAAATCAACATTAAAAAATATTTTTAAATATATGAGTAAAAGTAAGGCTTTGATTCTTTTTCATCTATTTTCTGATTTCCAAAAAAGGTTTAGAGGAGTGTTCAGTAAACTAACTAAAACAAGAGTAAAGAATGCTATAGGCAACAAGGGAGAATACTGTAGTTATCACAGAAGACAAGACTACAGGATACTACCACAACTGGACACTGTTTTTGGCTAACCACATAACAATACCCACTGTTTTTTGCATGAGCCTGCGATAACAGGTGGACGAGCCTTGTGTTACACCTGAAATGTCAGGATGCTGAAGAGTGCCCGCCAGAACTGTCTGCATCTGAGCCTAGTTGACATTGAGTTCTCTTTTCTCGCAATTATTGGCTAATGCTTCTGAATGCTTCTCATGCCCCTTCCAGAATAATCAGGAGACTGCCTTGAGTAAGGAAGAGGTGCTATGTAGTGGAAATGCTGTGATCTGTGAAATGTTAAGTTATGCCTCGAGGCTCAAAAGTCAGGAGAAATAACTTGCCCAATTATCAGTGGCGATTTATCTTATGGGCCTTCTCTCTGAACAGCTGACTTCCCAGATCTTCATTTGTTATAGATGCTGATGGCTGGGGCCAGTGTCTCCCCTGGAATCCTTAATTGTCCTATTCAAAACAGAAGGAAAGTTGCTTATAAAAAGACTCAACTACAAGTGTAGATATACTGGCTTACTCATTTTTTTCCCCCACTGATTTTTCCAATAATTTCAGAGAAGTGCTACTGCTGAAGAACATTTGGTCCCAACATGTAATAAAAATTACCTTCAAGTAGTCAAGTTCATAGAGACGGAGAAGAGAATGATGACTGTGTGGTGGGAGCAGGAATTGGGCAGTTAATATTTAATAGGTACGGAATTTTACTTCCAAAAGATGAAAAAGTTCTGGAGATGGATGGTGGTGATGCTTGCCCAACCAAAATGGTACTTAATGCGATTTAAAAATGGTTAAAGAGGGAAGTTTTATATTATACGTAATTTACCACAAAATAAATACATAAAATAATGATAAACTAATAAAATTTAAAAATATACCCTCAGGGATTGAGACCACCCCATGTGGTCTTTGCTGAGCATAAGCCTGAACACGTAAGGTTCTCTTGTATAGACCTCACAGAAACTAAACTTTCTCAAGCCTGATTCAGTTCATGCGACCCTTACCATGGAACATTTTCTTTTTTTTTTTATTGTTTTTATTTCTAGGAGAGAGAGAGAGAGAGACAGTGTGAGCAGGGGAGGGTCAGAGAGAGAGGAAGTCACAGACTGAAACAGGCTCCAGGCTCGAGCTGGCAGTCAGCACAGAGCCCAACGCGGGGCTCGAACCCACGAACCGTGAGATCATGACCTAAGCGAAAGTCGGACGCTTAACCGACTAAGCCACCCAGGCGCCCCCATGGAACAATTTCAAAGCGTGCACGTTACCAAGTAACTCAATTGATTTCCACCTTCCTTAGCGTTCCATTTGATCCATGTCATTTTCATGATTAAGGAGCCACTCTAGCCTGGTCAGTCGTTAGGACTTTAGCAGGAATCCCAAGCTTGAAGAATGAACTGTGGCCGCCTTGGCCTTTGATTTGTCAAATGTGCCGGGCAGAGTGTCATCCTGTTACTGATTTATGAAGACAGTGGGGCGAAGGAGCTTGGAAATCAGACCCAAATTTGAATCCTGGCTAAGCTCCTTACTCCCGAACAGGTCAAATGGTCATAATCTAGTTGGAACCTCATTCTTTACAGAGTATTTACAAACTTGCCTACTCATCATCACAATCTGTTGTCGCCAAAATCAGTACCCACAGCACTTCTGCCAGTATCCCGGGACACATGTAGAGGGCTGAAAATTTTGAATCGCCCAGTGTGCACATTGCCAGTTGAGGCTGAACAAGGCAGCGCTCTGACTTTGGTTTCACCTCTCATAAAAAAGAAGCACGCTTTTTCTTGTCTATTTAGTGCGACTTGTTTTGCGTTTGTGCTTTTTGTTAGCAATTTAGCTGTAGGAGCTGCCTCTCAGGTTTAGCGCTGGAGTGCTGCCTCATGTTCCTGAGGGCGGGACGGCTGTGAGATGTCTCATGGAGAATATATGTGCCATAGACAATAACAGATCTCTACTCAGCATGCTTTAAAGTGCTGTTGATTGCAAACTCACTGTTAATTAACTATATATATGTAGTTAAGACAAGGTCATAGATTGATCCACTGACAAAAATGTTGTGACCAGAGGCTGGCAGGAATCTAGTCCTGTTTTTCCCCTAGGAACAATGGTTTACTATTCACTACTTGAGTGTTTGCTGTTACTTCATGGAATTTAACTACCATGAATAGCAAGAATTGACTGTACTTGCCTTTCCAAAAGGTAATACCTTATTCACACATCATTCCATTCTTTCTCTGCTGTATTGGGTGTTAGGGTTGCTAACAAATGATTGACTCCTGTTTCTTCCAGGTACATGCAAATTATGCCCATGCAAATTAGGCAGGACCATGTGACTTGCTTTAACCGGTGAAATGCACTCAGATGTCACGTGGTTAACATCCAGATAAAAGAGTTTACATTCTTTTTTAACATTTATTCGTTTTTGAGAGACAGAACGTGAGTAGGAGAGGGGCAGACAGAGGGAGACACAGAATGTGAAGCAGGCTCTGAGTTGTCAGCACAGAGCCCAGCTCAGGGCTCAATCTCACAGACTGTGAGATCATGACCTGAACTGAAGTCAGATGCAGAACCTACTGTTCTACCCAGGTACCCCATTAATGGCATTTAATTGCCAGTGTTCAGCTCCAGTCTTCTGTTTTCTCTGCTGCCATGATTATGGGGCACATATTAATACAGAGCCTGTTACCTTGGTCTCTGGCTACTCATGTCAAAGAATTCGTGTGAGTGAGAAATTAAACTATGGTATGTATAAGAGTTTCATATATAGAATGTATAAGGAACTCCTATAACTCAACAACAAAAACACAATTTAAAAAATAGGCAAGGAACTTGAACACAGCGACTTTTCCAAAGAAGATAAACAAATGGCCAATAAGCACTTGAAAAGATGGTCAACATCATTAGTTATTAGGGGAATGCAAATCAAACCATAGTGAGATACCATTTCATACCTACTAGGATGGCTATAATTCTTTTTTAGGTTTGTTTATTTATTTTGAGAGGAGGGGGGAAGTGCAGAGAGAGAGAGAGAGAGAGAGAGAGAGAATCCCAAGCAGGCTCCACGCTGTCAGTGCCAAGCCCAACTTGGAGCTCAATCTCATGAACCCATGAGATCATGACCTGAGCTAAAATCAAGAGTCGAATACTCAACCAACTGAGCCCCCCAGGTACCCTGGATGGCTATAATTTTTGAAAATGGAAAATAACAAGTGTTGGCAAGGATATGAAGAAATTGGGGCCCTCGCACATGTACTTTGCTGGTGGAAGTGGAAAGTACCACAGCCACTGTGGAAAACAGTTTGACAAGTCCTCAAAAGAGTTAAACATATGATCTAGAAACTCCACTCCTAGGTATATACCCAAAGACCTGGAAGCAGATTCACACAGATACTTTACATTGAAGCATGATTCACAATAGTCAAGAGGTGAAAACAACCCAAGTTTTATCAATAGATGAATGGACATAAACAAAATGTGGTTTATTCATGCAATGCAATAGTAATTCAGCCATAAAAAGTAATGATGTTTGATAGATACACAGTATGAATGAGCCTTGGAAAAATTATGCTAAGTGAAATAAACCAGAAAGGAAAAATATTGTATGATTGCCCTTAGATGAATTATCCATACTGGGTGTATTCATAGAGGCAGAAAATAGTTGAGAGGTTGCAAGAGGCTGGAAGAAGGGAGAAATATGGAATTAATGCTTAATGTAAGGTAGAGAGTTTCTGTTTAGTAGGAGATGAAAACATTGAGGTAATAGATTATTATGTTGGATGTGCAACATTGCAATTGCAATTAATGCCACTGAATTATACACTTTATGATAATTAAAGCGACAAATCTTAAATATTCTTTACCACAATAAGAGCATTAAGAAGAAAAAAGAAATTTAGGTTTATTGATTTATCTTGACAGAGAAGGTGCGTGTGGGAGGAGCAGAGAGAGAGAGGGAGGGAGGGGGAGAGAGAGAATCCCAAGCAGGCTCTACATGGTCACCGCAGAGCCCAATGTGGGTCCTGAACTCAGAAACTGTGAGATCATGACCTGCACTGAATTCAGACGCTTAACCAACTGAGCCACCCAGGTACCCCAAGAAAAAAGGTTTTTTAATTACAAAATGACTGTAGTACACAGCCAATAATNGGGGTCCATGTGCCCCTATGCATCAGCACTCCTGTATGCCTCGGGTAAATTCCTAGCAGTGCTATTACTGGGTTCTAGGGGAGTCTTATTGTTAATTTTTTGAGGAACCTCCACACCGTTTTCCAAAGGGGCTGCACCCGTTTACATTCCCACCAACAGTGTAGGAGGGCACCCGTTTCTCCACATCCTCGCCAGCATCTAGAGCCTCCTGATTTGTTCATTTTAGCCACTCTGACTGGCGTGAGGTGGTATCTTAGTGTGGTTTTGATTTGTATTTCCTTGATGAGAAGGGATGCTGAGCATCGTTTCATGTGTCTGTTAGCCATCACAACCAGTAATATTTTGTTGTTTGTTACAGTTGCATATTCTAGCTCATCCTAACCAAACCTGTGTTCCACTCTGTTTCTCTAAAATAGCAGAGTATAGAACATCCGGAGTTTTATGACCGTATCTAAACTTGAAACTGCAGGCTACAGTATTAGCTTCACTGATCTTTTGGCCTCTCAGAACAGGGAAGACTCAATTCTTGCAGTTGAATCTGTGATACATTTGAGACTTAATGGAGTGGGCAGTGCATCTCAGGCTGAGGATAGCCATAGTGGTTAGAAATATTTGTTTCATAATATATATGGAGCCCCTTAGTTTTCATACTTTTTTGTGGGTTTACAACCATCATTTAATGTGCAGAAATGAAAATGCCTTAAATGAACTGATTCCAAATAATGATCACCAACCTGTATTTTAAAATGGGTTTCCAGGGCACCTGGGTGGCTCAGTCATTTGAGCGTCTGGCTACAGCTCAGGTCATGATCTCGTAGTTGGTGAGTTTGAGCCCCACGTTGCATTCCGTGCTGACAGCTCAGAGCCTGGAGCCTGCTTCAGATTCTGCATCTCCCTCTCTCTGCCCTTCCCCTGCTTGAGCTCTGTTTCCCTCACTCAAAAATAAATAAACATTTTTTTAAAAAGTTTTAAAATTGGTTTCCAGTAGCATCCTGTGGTCACCAAGCTCCTATCTAAGGCAAATTCTTACTCGAATTATAGCATGTGTCCTTAAGCCTCATTTCAGGCAGTTAGAAAGTTAGAATATATTTTAAGATTTCTCTTGTTGATATTTTCTAAATTTTCTTCACAGTGGTTTTGCATGGCACTGGGAGTCTGTACTTTCTAATAATCAAGGAAGAAATGGGCTAATTATGTTGTAGGTCAAGTGTAGAATCCGAAACAATAACTTAATACACAGGAAAGCTGCCATATAGGAAACTCCTGAGGCATCCACCTAGGGAATGAGTAACCCAAAACTCATATATTTACTGGGACATGGTTGCTACATGTCCATCCAGTATAAATGTCTCCTCCTTTCTTACTAACAAAACCTGATTTTATTCTGGGCAGCAGTGTGCTCAACTAAGGGTTACATTTCCTAGTTTCTCTTGTAGCTTGGTCGAGCCAAAAGGTTATAAATAAAAGTTGTATTGTACTTCCAGGAAATCTCCTTAAATGTTATTGATCCATTTGGGAAATAGGTAACGTTCCCCTTGACCTCCCCCATCATCTTGGCTGAAATGTGAATACGATGGCTGGAGCTCCAGCAGCTATTTTGTAACTTGGAGAATAGATGCCACAAACAGGATGGTAGTACAGAAAGACAGAACCTAGATGCTTGATGGTTTTTACAGAATGCCATATTGGCACTAGACCACTCTACTTGGATTTGTTATTACTACCAGCCCATTTGTAATGCAGTGTAAATCTAATCCCCAGTGTTGTTATTTTCAGTAATAATAGTAATCTGACAAATATATATGGCCTTACACTTAATGGTATTTTCCTTCTGCCATCGCCTTTAATCCTCACAATGCTGTGAGGTGAGTATAATTACTTACTCTAGTCTTGGAACTGAATTACTTAGAATTAATTACTCTAGTCTTAGAAACGAAGACACTGAAGCCCAGAGACGCTAGATGACTTGGTCATAGGTGTAGATTTAGCATCTGTCATAGTCAAGGCTCAAACATTAAATATCAAATATAATTTCTCTCTTCTGAGCTGTAGACAAGTATTACCATAGTTAACATTCGAGGGGCTCTCCTGGAAGTGAAGCATCTTTTTTTAAGTGAGAACCACTGATCTACTAGAATACCATTGGCCATTCCCATACTAGCTTTAAAAAAGTAGAGCTTTATTGAGGTTAGAGGTGGGCTTTTTGTTTTTGTTTTTGTTTTTCTTTTTTGTGGATACCTGCAATATTTTTGACTCCCATCGTTTGTAACTTTAGAAGAGAAAGTCAGACACCTGCCAATACGTAAATGACTTTTTAAAAACTGTTCTTTGTTTCTGTATTATGCCCAGCCGTCTAAAAAGGAAACAAGAAAGGAGCAAAATAAAAGGTATATAAAGAGAGGGCATGGTTTTAGGCATGTCTGTGGAAGGCCTATGGAAATGACTAAGAGAGGGAGAACTGTGAATGTTTTGAGGTATGTGCCCACCAGGGGAGATGACGTGGCACAATGTGCTGTTGGCGAGAACCATCAAAGATGGAACTCGGGCTCGCAGCGTGTTTCCAGGCCTTCTACTGCTTTTACCTTTTTAAAGAGCATTTGCCAAAGAAACTGACAATGTAAGTTTCTGACAGTGGTATGATGAAACGACTGACCTCACAAGATCTAGTCGGACAGTTTTCAGGAATTCTAGAAGCCAGTTGTTAAATCCAGCCATTTTTTAATAAAATATCTTTTTTATTTTTATTTCTGTTTTTTTAAGTTGACTTATTTATTTTGAGAAAGAGGGGAGAGCAGGGGAAGAGGAGAGACCGAATCCCAAGCAGGCTCCATACTGTCCGTGCCGAGCCTAACGTGGGGCTCGATCTTATGAACTGAGAGATCAGGACCTCAGCGGAAATCAAGAGTCAGACACTTAACTGACTGAGCCACCCAGGTGCCCCAAATTCAGCCGTTTTTAAAACATAATTGTGTACACTTATATTAAAAACAAAGGTGACAGATACTCAGAACTTATCACTTCATAATTACTTTCCTGTGTTTCACTACTATCTGTGCTCTTGGATTTCTTTCATCTGTTAACATCCATGTGGTGGAAATACCATAGATCATCTACTGCTCTCCATCTCTTCCCAGCCCCAATAGTAGCTCAAAATCACCCACGGCAAGATTGTTTCCACTATGGAAACTGACAAATGTACACCTTTATGGGTTTGATTTATTACTCTTTGAAAGTTTGTAGTGTTTTTGTCTGCCTCTGATGGCTCTTGCATTGTTTTAACTTTGCTTTATGGTCACTTAACATACTTTTCTTATAACTCTACTCGTATATGACTTCCTTCATCCAGGAGGAGTCATACAAATAAGAATCTTATACAAATAAGAATATTTGTATACGTGTCCTTTCCCTGAAAGCTCTAAACAGTTCCTTGCATATAGTAGACTGTCTTTTCTAGAGTGCTGAGGCTGCTATAATGGAATGCCACAGACTGGGTGGCTTCAACAGCAGACATTATTCCTGGACAGTCTTGGGGGCAGGAAATCCAAGATCAAGGTCCCGGCAGGGTTGGTTTCTGGTCAGACATCTCTTCTTGGCCTCTGGATGATTGCCTTCTGGGTATGTCTTCACATGGCCTTCTCTCTCTCTCTCTCCCCCTCCCTCCCTGTGTGTGTGTGTGTGTGTGTGTGTGTTTCTCTCCTGGTGTCTCCTTCTCTTCTTATAAGGACTTTGCTTCTTTCTGGTTACAGCCTCACCCTTCTGACCTCCTTTAAATGGAATCATCTCTTTAAAGTCTCTGTCTCCAAATACAATCATATTGGCGGTTAGGGGTTCATCACATGAATGGGGGGCACAGTTCACTTCAGAACATAACATAGATGTTTGTCACTTCTGCATTTGATTGCCTCAAAGCTAAGAAATAGAGCCTTTATTGTGCCCTGCTTCTGGACCAGTTGCGTTATATCATTTGAGCCACACTGCTGTATGTTAAGGGAAATATTTTCATCCCCATTTTATAGAGGGAGTTACTGACTTTATAAGAGATAAAGTAACTTGCCCAACTATGTACAGATTGGGAGTGTTCAATTCGATATTCAGACCCAAACAATGTGACTCCGAGGCCCAAACACTTACCACTATAGGAAACTACTCTCCTCCCTTTTCCGTACATATGTATGGGTATATTTTGTCTAAAGGCAATATTGAAACGGTTACCAAAAAAAAGTAAGCAACTGCTGGGGAATTTTTAGCAGGGCCTGTATGCAAATGTGTAGACATTCTGCAAAGAATGTTTTGGTCAAATCGGGGAAGGGGAGTCTTTATGTAATTGTAGTTTAAGGGAGAAGTGTTTAAACCCCAGTTCTTTGATTTCTGAGACCTCTTCTTTAAGACAGGATGAAATAACTGTCAGGGAATTCTCCAAACTAAATGAAAAGTATTTCCTAACTAAACAGTGAAGTTTAATGCTCTAAAGAAAAGATTTTAAGAGCTTAAGGGTTTGGAAAGAGAGCGAGTATGTGCAGCTAGCAGGGCCTATAAGCAGAACAGCTCACGTGATTTGGGATTACCAGGAGCTGCGGAGGACTAATGTGATTATTTTCCTTAATTTGAACAAAGTCAGTTCAACTTGAAAGACAGTCCCCGACTCAAATGCAAATGGGTGTTGGTTTGGCTCCTTCCTCTTAAAGAAACAGTCCCTTGGCAGTTACTCCATTCTTCCTTGTGGCCTCTCCTCCATCCCCCCACCCCAGGAATCATAAATGACAAGCAAGTGCTTTGATGGGGTGACAGGGGAGCTGGGAGCCTCACCTGTGTATTCTTTTGCTCCATGTCTGAGTCCCAGTCCTTCGACAAACCGGAAATGCAGAAGGATGAGATTGGAACACAGCATGCATTCACTCAGCAAACATGTGCCGAGTACCTGCTAGGCACAGGACCCTTGTCTGGGGGTATATAGTGAACCAGATCCCGGGTAGTCACATTCTAGAGGAAAGAGAGAGAAAACGAACTAGTTAAGTACGCATCCGCATATGGTAAGTTCGCCGAAGAAAAGCAGGTTAAGGGGTTACCAGTTTCACCACTACTGACATTTTGATCCAGATTTTCCTTTACTGTGGAAGCTATTGTATGCACTGTGGGAGTTTTAGCAGCATCCCTGCCCTCCACCCACTGTATGCCAATAGCACACCATGTTTGCACACGCATACATGCTCACTCCAGTTGTGACACCCAAAAATGTCTCCGGATATTGCTAAATAACCCCGGGTTGGGGGGATCAACATTAGCCCCAGTTGAGCAGCCCTGGTCTCGAGACTAAGAGGTGGGGGGTGATGATTTATTAGGGTAGTCCCCTCTGATGAGGTGACCTTTGAGCAAAGACTAGAGGAAGTGAGGACGAGTGTCACATAAATATCTAGGAGGAAGAATGTTCCTGGCAAAGGGAATAGCTAGTGCAAAGGCCCTGAGGTGAGAGGAATATCAAGGAGGCCATTGGGAGTGGAACCGGACCCTAGGAATATAGTAAGCGATATGATCAGCCACGTGTTAAGGAGGCATGATCATGATCTTTACAGGGAAGACTTTGGCTTTGAATCAGAGAGGAATGGGAAGTCAAGAAAGGTTTGGAGAAGAACAGTGACATGACCTGGTTAATATTCAAATAGGGTTATTCTTGCTGCTGAATAGAGAATCAGCTGCAGAGGAACAAAGGTGAAAGACAGAGTCCGGAAGCAACCATGGCACTCATTCCAGTGAGCTCTTAGTTGTGCCTCAACGGTCCTATAGCAGTGGGGGAAAGTGACTGGATTCTGGGTATGTTTTGAACCTACATCAGACATGGCTTCATGTTTAACCTCATTGGGAGAAGAAAGAAGGGGAGGGTAGTCTTTGAAATATTGAAAATACCTCAAATGAGCTTTAATTTCTGATTTTCGATCCTAATCCTATGGGAGTTGAAGCATGATGGAGGAACTGTGTAGGTATTAGGTATTAGACTGTTACTTCCTACATTACTTCCTGAGTAAACTAATTAAATCTATAACGTGGGGCTCCGAGAGAAAAGGAAAGGAGCGAAACTTGGTACAATTTTACCTCTTAGATGCCACTTAACACCACTTTCCTCCTATTGCTTGGGTAATGAAATTCTGGCAAGTGGGGGCACAGTGAACAAATGGGCCCTCAGAAGCAGCCCATCACCACTCGCTTATAGCTGTAATGCTACCCAGGTGTTCTCCAGGCCTCCATTTCAGAGCTCATGAGCACTTGTCGTAAAAGCCACCATGTGCCGTGGATTCAAGCGGCACCTCTCCCTTCCATAGCACCTGCCTTCCGAGACCTCAGCCATTTTCTAGATATTGCCTCCCTGAATTGAGGTAGATTAACGGAGGTTCTAAGCTTCTCAAACTGCAGGAGAGGGAAAATAAGAAATATAGGTCCAGTCTCCTAGTTAGTCTCTGGGTTAAGATGGGCTTTTATAAAGCCCTTCAAGTATGTCAGCCCACATCAGAGATTACACGTCAGGCGTTTTTGCCTTCACCTTGTGGAGTCAGGTCTGCCTTCCTCTTAAGTCGGTGGTTCTCTTGATGTGGAGTGAGGTACTTATTAAGAATTCTGGGCTTTTTCAGACCCTGAAGAATGAAAATGGGGATAATGTTGAATGAGGGCCTCCAGTGATTCTGCAGTATGCTAACATTGGAGAACCAGGGCTATATCATTTTAAAAATGGCAGTCCGTTCCTAGTAACTGAGACTGTAAATAAAGAAATCATTTCTGGGGCGCCTGGGTGGCTCAGTAGGTTGAACTTCTGACTTTGGCTTAGGTCATGATCTCACAGTTCATGAGTTTGAGCCCCATATCAGGCTCTGCGCTGACAACGTGGAGCCTGCTTAGAATTCTCTCTCTCTCTCTCTCTCGCCCCTCCCCTGTTCGTGCTCACTCGCTCTCTCTCTCTCTCTCTCTCTCTCTCTCTCCCCCAAGATATATAAACTTTAAATTTTTTTTAAAAAAAGTCATTTCTTTCTCTCATTGGTAAAAGAAGTTCGGAGATAGGCAGTCCAGAGCTGTTAGGGTGTTCCATGGTATGATAAAGAGCTTCATGGTGCAAAATGGCTGCTGGAGCTCTAGCCATTGTTTTTACATTCCAGACAGGAAACTCCAAGTAGGGGGGATGTGCAAAAAAGACCTTTGCCAACTGCTTGGCCTCTTTTAAAAGAGCTCTCCTAGGAGTCACCAGCTATGTGTCATTGGCTAGAATTTATTTGCATGGCCACTCATAGCTATCAGGGAGTTGCAAAAATATTATTCTAAGTTGGGCATATTGTTGCTTTAAGTAAAATTTTTGATATTCTTATTAAGGAAGAAAAGGAAAATGAATGTGGGTAGACAGCCCTCTCTGCCATAACTCCCTTAGACCATCATTCCATGGGGTTGTGAAAGACAGTTTAATTCGGGTTACATCACTTCTTCACTATTGCCTTTTCATTTTGGACTATATGTTGGTTATTTTATGGAGAACACCAAAGGAAAATGTGTTCATCATACACGTGGTCAGTCATACTTCCTGGGAATCTACTCTGTTTTTTTCCGTTTTTTCCCATCGATCTGCCAGTCTCTTTTTTCCTTGATAAAGGCCAAGAATCCACACACACACAAAAAGGGGGGTGGGGGGGAGAAGATGAGGAAGCCAACTCCAAAATTGGCTTTTCCACCTTATAGCCCCATCTAATGTGATGCTCAGTCTAATGAGTACAATGTACCAACCTCCAGGGTGTGGAGAGGGTCTGTGAGATAACCGTGTATAAAAACACATTGCCCGTCAGAGCCACTAAATAAGTAAATAAATACATTCACTGACCCCTTCCTTCATCTAGATGGTAAGCGATAGTTGAATCTAAGATCAACCAAGAATATCTGACTTCTTTGTTGGGTTCTCACTCTTAAGAAAACCTGGATACTTTGGATACGGAAAATGTCCTGCCCCAAAATGTGAGCACTTGGCCCTTAGAATCTCTCATCCTCGCCAGAGCTGGTGGTATCCCTCTTCTTCGGCATATAAGCATATAGGTAGGCGTGGCAAGAGTCACCTGCAAAATTATGTCATACTAGACAAGTTCTCTCCCCTCTTCTGGGCCTCCTTGGTCTCTTTGAGAGCAGAGGAATATCCTCATTTACCCGACAGCCTCATGAGGTTGGCTGTTGAGGGAAAACAGTCGCATGGCTCCACAACTCTCAAAATGTGCTCCCTGGCCCACCAGCAAGGGCATCACATGAGATGGGGGTTATACACATGGAAACCATCGGCACCCACCCCAGTCCTGCCGAGTCAGAAATCTATGTTTTAATAAGCCTTCCAGGTGGTTCTGGTGCCAGCCAAAATTTGGGAACCACCGCTCTACATTAAGCACTTTGCACGCTTTGTCTTTTTTCAATTAGCACACTTTTCTCTCCAACGGGGAGTCATTTGACTCCCTCCCTTCTGTCTCTGCCCAAGCAGAAATGCTGTGAAATGTGCAGCTCCTTCTAACAAACCCAATCTTTCAAACTGGGCGAGGCCTTGCTTTGTAGATTTTATTTGCACACTGACTAAAGCTCTTACAATCCATCTTGACAGAGGCTGAAATTATTGCCAAACCTCACAGTTGGGAGTGACACCTTAAATAAAGGCCTTCAGCGATTTCATTTTCATGAGCCAGTTGATTGTGTTCAAAGTGCTTTTATTTGGGGGAAGCGTACCTCGTACACCTCAACCCAGGGCAGTAGCACAAGGCATATCTACCTGAGTGATGAACAAGTGGAACAAAGTTTCTAGCACAGCCCACAGTCCCGCTTTCGGAGAGCGATACTCCATACACCCAGGAGGAAAAAGTGATCACCATACCAGGGAATAGCTTGGTAATGGCCCTTGTTGACAAAATTCTATTGGGTTTGATTATATACTCGTGAAAATTAACAAGGGAAACATGGTTGGATGAAAATGAGCAATCTCCAGTGTTTTCAGGGGCGGTGCCAGATTTAATTTTTGCACTGCCAGAAAGTAGACTAAATATTTTCCCCTCACCGTTGGTTTGCTCAGTGTTTGTTTTGGGCTACACAGGAGTTTTACTCTGGAGGATGCCGGAGGGAACTCGAGGCAGCAGTTCTGTGTGCAGCCGGAGACAGACTGGGAATGAAGAGAGGCATTTCTCCATCATTCCCATCACTGTTGCTCAAGGAAGAGCTTGGAAGATCCAGCTCTTGAACACCAGGAGGGGACACGGAAGCCGAGTGGTAGAAGGACCCCTGAAAGGAATTGAAGGACCAGCTCATTCCCCTTCCTCAGAGCAAGCCCATCGCCTACCACGTGACCGGGGGAGGCTTTGCGAGGTTGTTAATTAGTATTAGCTGCCCTGCTGTGATCATGGTGCATTGTCCTAGCTAAGTTTTTAAGTCATCCGCCGAGCTGTCGACTGCCTTCTGAGAAATTATTTTTAGTACATTCTGTATTCAAAGAATTACTGAATGCTGGTAGAAAGGACACCTTTTCAGCAGTGGTGATCAGTGGGCTTGAAATAGAAAAGGCAACACGAGATTCCCAGCCAGGGGAGATAGAGCGGTGTTCTCAAGGAGCAGTCACGGCCTCTGTTGACCTTGGAATTCTAAGTCTTTGGGATGGATGTCGGCACATCCAGGTGTTTGTTGAGCCCACCGTCTCTGGGCTTCTCCAGCCACGGCCGCCTCTGCTTCTGCCCCGGCCCAACTCCTTTGTCTCCAGTCTTGAAGCAGGGTGGAACTTCTCCAATCCAGTCTGCAGGTGTGGACCTGGCACAAGGCGGGGTAAGCAGGGTCCTTCCCCGGCGATTTCGACATTGAGCAAAGTGAGTCAGTCTAGGATGGACTCAAAATGAGGTTGAATTTACACAGGCTATGGGAAGCCTTAAAATTGGAGAAGCCCAGGGACCGATCTGCAGGAGAAGGAGACTAGAGCAGAGCTCAGAGGACGCTGGGCATAGAGAGGGATGAGAACCCCTCGCCAGGTGCCTTCCGGGTGGGGGTTCCAGTTCCTCATGAGGCCCTGCTACACCGCTGGGTTTCTCCAGAGAACATCACATCATCACAGTAATTTGCGTCTTTTTCCCTCCGAAATCAAACCAGCTTAAATAGTATTTTCCCCCTTGTAGCCTTCTTTCTTAGACTAAGGTACCTGGGGGCCTCGGGGTGTGGTCTCACTCTGCAAGCTAACAGTGTTGCCGTACCTCTGCAAATGGAAAAGAGAGGCCAGGAAAACCTGGAATGTTCCCTTTGGAGCATGTGGGCTGCATACCAGACTCCCCACTATGTATTCATGTTATTTATTGTTTTGAGAGCCAAGTACCCAGCCTTCATGCTCATTTAATTGCCATGCTCTGTGATAAGGATTCTCAGAGGTCAGGAGCACAGAGATGAGAAGTGACAGAGCCACGCAGGAGGGCTCAGATCTGCCTGGCCAAGCTGCAGAAGAGGCGGGGAAGGGGCGCCTGGGTGGCTCAGTCGGTTGGGTGTCGGACTTCGGCTCAGGTCATGATCTCACAGTTCGTGGGTTCGAGCCCTACGTTGGGCTCTGTCTGTGCTGGCAGCTTGGAGCCTGGAGCCTGCTTTGGATTCCGTGTCTCCATCTCTCTCTGCTTTTCCCCTACTCGTGCTCTCTCTCTCTCTCAAAAATAAATAAACATTAAAAATTTTTGAGCAAAAAAAAAAGCAGGGAAGATTCCAGTTGGGGTCAGCCTTGGACAGGATCTGCAAAGGCTCAGCTCAAGGGGTCACAGTCACAGGGGCTCTCAAGGATGCCTGGGCTCTGGGCAGTGAAGAGGGGCATGTGAGCAATGAGGGGCAATTCAGGAGACGCTCCATCAAGCTCAGATTGGACTGATATCAAGCATCCACTGTGATTCCTTTCTTATTACCGTCTCTCCCTAAGGTTCTGTCTTCAGGGTAGGATTTGTGAAAATGTCAAAGGGATACTGCAGCAAAGGCTTTGCTCCAAGCATCCTCTTGATGTGGGAGGTAGGGCCCCTTCCCCAAGACACAGGCCTCTCCTTTCTGCTTGCACTTACCTGCTATAGTGTCTGGTGCACGGATTCCTCTGAGCACAGAATGGTGTGCCAATCTCTGATGGGCCCGTGGCCAGCTCCTAATCCCAAATAACTAGTGATCCGGGCTTTCATTGCTTCTCAGAGAGAACGCCGGTAACCTGTGGGCTGCTTTCAAAACCCAGAGCCCTTCCTTCCCTTCCAGAATGTGGCTTCCTTCCAGGTCGCTCTAGACAAGGCGTTGCAGGGCCCTGCCTCGAGGAACCACCCAGTCTGTGACAAGCTGGCTGTATAGTTGCCCTTTGGGTTTGCCGAAGACTGTGATAGTCACCCATGCTGGTGAATGGTTACAACCGTTTTTTATGAAAATAAAGGTGGTTCTCACCTTCAAGGCCTTATTCCCATCCCTACCCACACCCCGTGCTTTAACAGCTATGATTTACTTTCTGGAGATCAAAGTAGACGGAGCTTTTTAACTCTTTGCCCAGCATTCCCCAAACATAGTTTCGTGTCCAGTACTCCCTAAACTCAAGGGAATTAGACCAAGTTTGTGGGGTGGAACAAACAGAATGAATTTAGGACAAATAGGATGAATTTAGAGCCACACGTCTTGTGTCTTCTCTGTCTTGTTGAATGAATGCCTTGTTTCGCAAGAGCTGGTTGTGATGCTAGGAGATAGTGGAAAAGAATTTTCCATGATGTCATCTGAGCCTGTGAGGTTTTTTTTTGTTTGTTTTTTTTTTTTTTTTTTTTTTGCTTCTCCTATATAATAGCATACCTTCTGTTTTGGGCAGTTTTTTCTTACCCTAGCTTTGCATACAGCAGGAGAGTAGAATGTCTATCCCCCCCCACCCCCCCCGGGGAAATTTAGATGTTTACCCAAGTCTTTGTTAGAGTTGAATGAGCCTCAGAAAGTGCAAGAATGTGTCCTAACAGTTTTAAAGAGGGGCATTCTAGGATGTGCAAAAATACTCATGTTAATGACAATTGTTAATTACATACTCAGTATCCCAGATTTCGTGACTCTGTTTTCTGACAGACGTGAGCTACTGCCTGCCCTTACAAAGCGCTCAAAACCTAGAGGGCTTTTCACGTAGGAGGAGGCTGAGGGACCCAGCAGCTCGCCAAGTGCCAGAGTCTTGCTCTGGCCCCGGTGTGAGGCAGGCACTGACACATCCCTTTGGCTAGGGAGGCGCATGCCGGAGACGCACAGGGAAAATGGTAAAGTTGCTCTCTGGAGGTGGGGGGGCCTGACGACAAAGCCCTGCCAGCGTCTCTGCCGAATTCCCTTCTTCTAGGAAAGTTTGCTGGCTTTGTTTTTCCCCTTGCAAGAGTGGGAGAGCCCCAAGGGAGGGGTGATTTGCCCCACTCTTTCTCCAAGGATGAGTCTGCCTGCTTGCAGTGAGAAGCGCATATGCTGTTGAGTCTCAGAAGGGTGGAAACAGCGGGAAGTAGGCTGTGTCCTGCTGCCGGAATGAGCTTCCCAGGCAGGGGGACTGGGCAGGTGGTTTGAGTAGTGGGCGTGTAAAGTGATCCCTGTCTTTCCATCCCTCAGGTTCACCAGTACTATAGCTGTCTCCCAGAAGAGAAGGTTCCTTATGTCAACAGTCCTGGAGAGAAACTTCGAATCAAGCAGCTCTTACACCAGCTGCCACCACATGACAATGAGGTAAGGGGCTCGCGGGGGCCTTAGGAAGACTGTTCGTGGACGCTCCTGTGAACTGTCACCTTCTTCATAATCAACATGCTGTGATCAGTCAGATCTCCAAGAAAAACTCGGGTGCATTCGTTGTAGGCTTTAGCTTCCTTAATTAGGGCCAAGAGAAACTGCCCGACACTTTCTGGAGAGAGCTACGAAAAGCAGATCTCATTACGGACTGGATTTGCCTCTCGGCCTGGCACTGCTAGCTAAGTGTGGGGTAACCAGGGAGCCCTAAAAGTTAAAAGCTCAAGTCCAGGTTTTCTTAGTTGAATATGCTGGTTGCTGGAGTCTCTTAGCTGATTGCAATTCGCTGGGCCAGTTCAACCCCGGCACAAACCCTGAGATTCTCTGGAATTTTCAGCAGCGTTTCATGTTAAATGAGCGTGCGAGTTTTCCACGTTATGCTGCCATAGAAATCACATGTCCAGATTTGCAGCTCTTGAACGTCTGTGTTTTTCTCGTTGAAAGGCCATCTTGCTGGGTCACCATTTATACACGTGGAAGAATGGCTTGCAGGGCTGTTCTTTTTTTCTGAACCCAGACACCGGATGCTGTAAGCAGACCTTTCTTAGCTCCGAAGTCCGATTGCTCATAAAGGGAAATACGTGACTATGCCTTTAAAAGTTCATCCTGCTTGAGGGGTTTAGGTTTATAAACTAGAAATTAATTTTCAGTATCTTGTTTTTAAAAATAGTCCTCATCCAGAATGGACTTGTCCGCCTCACTCTGACTGTATTTGAAACAATAACATAATTTTACACTGAAAGGAGAAATAGCTCCTTTAGGGAGCTGGACCCCAGCTTTCTACTGAGGGGTCTCACCCACAAGAGGATCTCCGGGGAAGGGAGTAGCTACTACTTTATTGTTTATATTCCCATATTTGGATCAAAAGGGATCATTCAGATGCCTCAAAAATAAACGTGAGTAAGTGAAGCAAAAGCTTAAAAAACTGAAGCATGTCCCTAGAAAGAGAGCCAGTTTTCTGGGCTCATTGGACTTCATAAAACAAATAGAAACATTGTTTCCTCTTTCAAAGCTGAGCGTTAAGCCCTGTAACCTGATGCCCAGGTAACTGATTTGAAAGTGAAAATGCGGGTTTTTACAAGCAGGAGAGGTGTGCCTTTCTTTAAAAGCACATCCATAAAATGTCAGCAGTGTTACCATATATTCTGGGCTGTTCGGGTCACCGCAGTGTCCTCGGAGCCATCCACAGGACTTTTTTTTTTACTCTTTTTTTTTTTTTTTTTACTTGATAGAGCAAGGCTCTCTGTTTTCTGCTGTTAATGATTGATCCCATTTACAGTCAACTGTAGCTTCATGAAAAGAAACCATTCAAATTCTTTCTTCCTTTTGGTAAGATTTCCTTACACGTGACCCGGAGGGGGCAGATTTTGCCCATTTGACATGGCCCTTTGGAGGACAAAGAGTGATTCTGAAGTCAATATTTGATCATTTGTCTTCCGCCCAGATGAAACAGTTGAGATAATACAGAGGCGCTGGTTTTCCAATTAGGGTGTAGCTGTCTTGATTCACGAATTTCTCTCGAACCATCATAGAACCCACCATCTGAGCATTTCACCCACCGTTTCTTGATGTTCCCATTTCTCAAAAGTCAGACAGCTGGCGGAATTAGTTCCATGGATCCCAAAGGGTGACAGACACACACCTTTGGGTGCTACACAGACATGGCGGTGACTGAAAAGGGAACCAGGTAACGAGAGAGTCCCTCTATGAAAGTGTACTTCACTCCTTGTGACTGAGCAGTTGAATAGCACTGGGGAATTCAGTCTGGGCTATTCGTTTCCTTACATCTCTCCAATTCCTGCCAGTCTTTACTTGTAAGTGACTGCATTACAAGTCTCTGCTTTAGGGTCTCCCACAAGCAGAAGTAGCTAGAATCCAACAACACACTTTCATTCTTGCACTGTTTAGTTTTAGGGTCACCTTCTGATTTTGGTAGGTAATACTGACTTTTAATTTGTAGTCATAATATACATTATTTTTTTAATGTATTCAAGTTAAAAAAAAAACCCTGAGTTTGTTTTAAAAACAGTATTAAGAGGGGCGCCTGAGTGGCTTAGTCAGTTAAGCGTCCGACTTTCGCTTAGGTCATGATCTCGCAGTTCGTGGGTTCGAGCCCCGCGTCGGGCTCTGCGCTGACTGCCAGCTCAGAGCCTGGAGCCTGTTTCAGAGTCTGTGACTCCCTCTCTCTCTGACCCTCCCCTGCTCATGCTGTCTCTCTCTCTCTCTCTCTCTCTCTCTCTCTCCTAGAAATAAATAAAAATATTTACAAAAAAAAAAACAGTATTAAGTAAGTAATAGTTCAGGACCAAGGCAGAATTCCCATTATGTGTGTTAATAAGGGGAGAGCCTGGGAAATGGTGGATTTGAGTGTCTGCAAGTGTCCCTTCCTTCATTCTGTGAGTTTCTGTATTTAACGAGAAGGAGGATTGCTGATGCAAGTTGATGGATTAGCCACAGCCCAGTGGGCAGCCATTTTCCCTCCAGCACACGGGAAATCACGCAGGGCCTTCCGTGAAGCAGCAGCCATACCTCTGGTCCAACTCCTTAGCCTCAAGCTTTTGGTTTGGTTCTCCATTTTTGCAAAATAAGATGTGGGAACAGAAGTTGTGAGCTGCTCTGGCTTGCTAGCGTGGAGCCATCCATGGGTTCAAGGATCACTCACGTGGGCACATGGAGGTGACGATATTGGGACCCTACAAATCCATTTGAAGAGTCACTGCATTCTTAAAGAAGGAAAATGTCCTTGATGTTGAATAGCACCAGAGCTGTCCCACGTGATGTGGATCTTAGTGTGACTGAGAGCAGGACAGTAAGGATGAGGAACAGTTCCAGACCTTTAGCCTACTCATGACGTGGACTCTGGGGTTTGGTGCCTCTCACTGTCTGCTATCTTAGGTAGAGACTCCCTTTAAATGGCCCCGAGCCTTCTGATGGGACCGTGCAGACCAGAGCTGTACAGCAGAATGGGAGGGTGTTTAACGAGAAAACTCTGGGGCATGGGCTTCAGAAGTGCCACAGAGCAAGGGCGACAGCCACCATGCCACTCTCTGTGTATGTTCAGGTTCGATATTGCAACTCCCTGGATGAGGAAGAGAAGAGGGAGCTAAAGCTCTTCAGCAACCAGCGGAAACGGGAAAACCTGGGACGAGGGAATGTCAGGCCCTTCCCAGTCACGATGACAGGAGCTATTTGTGAACAGGTGAGTGTGGAATCCAGGGAGGGAGGAGGGATCGCTCGGGCCTCCTTGCATGTGTCCATATGTCCAACAGTTCTTTTATTGAGCGCCTACTGTGTGTCACCCGCACAGGTCTAGCTCTTGGGGATACAGCGGCAAAGGACTTGAAAGCTTGGTTTTGCCCTTGTGAGGGGTTTCAATTCTAGGGGAAGAAGTCAAACAATAAAATAAAGAAAAGAAAAAATACAGCGGGGAAGGAGGCTTCAGACACTGTGGCTCTGAGGAGGTTGTAGCTTTCAAGATGGCGGCTGCACCAGCAGCCGCTTGGAACGGGGCTTCTGGGCAGAGGTTCCCAGGAACTGAGGGAGGGGGTTCTGCATCTCAGTAGGTGGAGGAAACAGGCAACTCAAAGGCTTTGAGGCATTTATTTTTTTAAATGTTTATTTATTTTGAGAGAGGGACAGCACAAGTTGGAGAGGAGCCGAGAGAAAGAGGGAGACAGAGAATCCCAAGGAGGCTCTGTGCTGATGCCGACGCAGGGCTCAAGCCCACAAAACTGCGAGATCATGACCTGCGCCTAAACCAAGAGTCAAACACTCAACCAACTCAACCACCCAGGCGCCCCTTGGCTGGAGCATTTCTGTTGTGCTCGAGGGACAGCAGAGTTGGCCATTGGGGGATGGCAGAGGGAGCAAAGAGAGCGAAGTAGCAGGTGAAATGAGAGTTCAGGGAGTGCCAGCGGTCTAAGCCATTGGAAGGAGATGGGGAGTCGTTTGAAGGATGTAAGCAGAGGAAAGAAGACATGAGGCATTTCTACTTTCAAACGAGTCCCTTAGAAAATGGCATTTGGACCATGGGTTCATCCCAGGCCCATTTAAAGCGCTGGTGAATGGTCATCTCCTTGGGTTTGAGGTTCTTCAGCTAAATGCACACAGTGCCCTGCATTCTCCCTGGGACCTCACTGAATTGAAGAGCGTAGGTGTGTTTTTTCTCCTCCTCTTCCGCAGGGTGCTCAGGGCATGCTGGTGCAGGGTTTTATTTTTCTATTTTTTATTTTTTAAATTTTTTTTAATTTTTTTTTTCTAGGAGAGAGAGAGAGAGACAGCGTGAGCAGGGGAGGGTCAGAGAGAGAGGGAGACACAGACTCCGAAATAGGTTCCAGGCTCTGCGCTGGCAGTCAGCACAGAGCCCGACGCGGGGCTCGAACCCACGAACCGTGAGATCATGACCTAAGCGAAAGTCGGACGCTTAACTGACTATGCCACCCAGGTGCCCCAATTTTTGTGGTGCAGGGTTTTAAAGAGAGAAAGGTGGAAATGCAAACTCCCTGTGTTCTTCCTGCCCCTCCTCTTGGCCATAGAGGCTTCTGGTGCTGATCGTCCTCTTCAGCCCTGGTCTTTGGTTCTGCTGCCCTTTGAAAAAGCCTTAGTTAAATCCTTAAGCTCTTAAGGAAACCGTTCAGGTGCTGGAGATGCATGAGCTAGGTCAATGGAAGAGAAAGCAAGATACTACTTCAGGGGAGTGGGTGCCATTTGACTGTGCCCTTTCTTGAGATTTCAGAGGGACGGTGTGAGAAGTTTCATGTGGGTGAAATGGAGGTGCTTCTTAATAGGGGAGAGGACCAGAGATTTGGCAACGGAGTTTTCACCCTTGATATACAAGTGGTCACTGGTTAAGATGTGAGATTCAGGGACACCTGGGTGGCTCAGTCAGTTAAGTGTCCATCTTTGGCTTAGGTCATGATTTCATGGTTTGTGAGTTCAAGCCCTGCTGCGGGCTCTCTGCTGTCAGCACGGAGTCTGCTTCAGATCCTCTGTCCCCCTTTCTCTTTGCCCTGCCCCAACTCTCTCTCTCCCCCCCTCTCTCTCTCTCTCAAAATAAATAAATAAAACTTAAAAAAAAAAAAAAAGATGTGAGATTCATTGTCCCCAGATCCAGAATTTTGCTGCTCTGAGGTCAGCCCGCTGGAAACAGCCCAGCTGGGCTCTCCTAAGGAGAAGGGAAGGTTGAGCATTTCATGGGCAGGTGTCAAAAGTAGTACAAAATAGTGACAAGAACATGGAGGCAGAAAGACAAGATTGACTCCTCTTCCTGCCAGATGACCTTGACCATGTTATTTTTCCTCCATTTGTCATCTGCAAAATAGAGGTGACGAATGCCTACAGTGTGGGATTAGGGTGAAGATTACATGAGATTCTGTATTGTTAATGCAATTAACCAAAGCCATTACACTGAGGTGTCTCTAATACCTTTGTCGCCTACCTAAGCAAACCAAAGCCTAAGCCAAAGACCATGCCTTAGTAGTGAGAAAATGACACTTCAGCCGGCCAGTCACCAGCAGGCAACTAGGCTTCCTCAAATAGAGCAACCCCTTAAGCTACAGCCAATCAAATAATTTCCTTTCTTTGCATCCCTGTCTTCTCTGCAGAACTTTTCTCCTCTAATTCCAGGTAGGTGGAGCCCTCCTAACCACCTTCAGTTTGGTACTGCCCAATTTAAATCTATATTTGCTCAAATAAACTCTTGAAAGTTTAGCTTCAGTTTATCTTTTATCACTATGATTATTCCAGGTCGATTAATGTTTAAAAAAGCATGGGTAGTTCCTTCCGTAACATGGTGTCTTCCTTTTGTCTGGCCACTTCCACGAATGAGCTCCCAGGCCCTGTTCTGCTGGACCTTTACTTTATTTTCTGAGAAACATTTCAACCTATATGATGGCCATGGTGTGGGAAAGATGTAGAGGTAGCTTTTCTGCTCTTTAGACATTGTGCCCGGAGCTCAGGCACTCATGTGGGGCCATCCAGAGGGACCCTCAGGCGTGAACCTCATGGCCATCGCCATAGTCAGCAGAGAACCTCTCGCTGGATCCACCGCCTCACACTTTACTCCCGCTTGAAAGCCCCATCCTGAGCCGCAATGTGTGGATTATCAGGGCTGCTGCCTCGATCCTTTCTGCGTAGGGGAAGGAACTTTGGAACATGAGCGAGAAGACAGGGGAGCGGGAGAGAAGGAAGCCCTTTGCATAGTCTGGCATTAGCAGTACCTTGTCAGTCAAGACCAGGTA
>NW_027529442.1:4642113-4642388 GCF_008692635.1 Crocuta crocuta | reverse complement strand
AACTCCCCAGAGCCTCCAGATAGAGTTTGGAGCATCTAAAAGACACACAGACACCTTCACCGTGTGTCACTTGGCGTCCTGCTTGCAGAGCGCCTGTGTGTCATTAGGCTAAAAGAGTTTTTCCTCCATTCCCACCTTGTGACTCCTGATTTTCTCAGTCACTTTTCTTTCCTCTTCCTGGTAGGGAAGGAGGGGTGTGTGTGGAGGGGATGGCCAGCAAAGCCTGCCCCGCCACACATGTAACCCAAGTAGCACAGCGGCTAGGTTGACAGTCA
>NW_027529442.1:4615357-4641977 GCF_008692635.1 Crocuta crocuta | reverse complement strand
CCCGGCACTCCGCTCTTGGTGGCAGTGGAGGTCTTTTATCCGAAATGCGCGGCCCTGAGAGACGGGGCCGGTGTTGGTACTGATATGTCTGATTNCGCCGGCCACGGGGTCTGCTGGCACCCGCCGTGCTTCATATGCACCGTCTGCAACGAGCTGCTGGTGGACCTGATCTACTTTTACCAGGATGGGAAGATCTACTGTGGCAGGCACCACGCCGAGTGCCTGAAGCCGCGCTGCGCAGCCTGTGATGAGGTCAGAGCACACTGCCCGGGGGCTCACAGCCCTGCCCGTCATCACCCCTCACTCCTCCCCACATACCCCCCCAACACTCCCCCCCACATACCCCATCCCTGCACAGAAAACCATAGGCCGCTCCACCTTCTTTTGTGAACCCTCACAAGAGGCAAGCCCTGCCCATCCCTGGTTGCTAGCCTGTCCGAAAGTGGTCATCTCCCAGGCACCCAAGCAGGAAAGCAGTTTCTGTAGCTGGGGAGGGTCACTGGCACTGGCTCAGTCCTCAACTCTTAAGGAAAGGCACTGTGCAGCGTCCGATTTCAGCCCGGATCCCAAGGAGTAGTCAGTCACGGCATGGCACTTAAGTTCCCATTCCTGAGCTTCAGTGAGCAACCGGGTTTGAAGAAGAAGTGTCACATTTGGTGGCACTCGTTGGTTTTCCCATAACCGAGCAAAGCTCCGATGAGGAGTCAGGAGGCAGAGGCACACCTCCTTTGGAGAGCTGTGCCCCACGTGCTGAGAGGCCCTTGAATTTGGTACCCTAGGTCAGAAGGCAGACTGGAGTACCACGCTAATCCCTGGTATTTTCTCCCACCACGAGCTGCAAGAAGAGAAGACGTGCTTTGGCTTCAAAAGTTTGGAGCTTATATATATTATAAAAAGCTTTTGTTTTACATTTGGTGGAGAAAGGAGAAGGTTCTAAACCTGACCGCCTTTATGGAATAATTTGGGGAAGGTTCTTGAAGAGGGGTTTCCTCCTGCACAAAAGGGATTTGGGGTTCTGGCTGACCTTGCAGACAGCAGTGTGGGTCTCTGTAGGGAGCCCTCCCCTTTCTCAGCCACAGCCGACTGCTACCTGCCTAGGGGAGGTTCAGTTTTCCAGGAGGAAGTCGACCCGCCTTAACTAATTTGGATTCTAAAGCTAATGGTGATGTTCTGGAAAGACCGTCTAGACAGGTATTTGGGAAACTGAATTCAGTCCCACCTCTCTAATTCCTGGCAGCTGCTTTGCCTCAGTTTCTTCTACTTCTGGAAATTAGTGCTCCTCCTACTTTCTGTTACCTGATGGCCAAAGAATATGCTGATTTCAGTGTCTTGAAATTTTTGTTTATTGAGATGTAATTCACACATCATAAGGTTCACTCTTTTTAGGTGTCCAATTTGGTGGGTTTTAGCATATTCACAGAGTTGTATGCCTGTCACTGCTGTCTAATCCTAGGTCATTTTCATCACCCAAAAAGAAACTTTGGATCTATTAGTGGTTACTCTCCCTTCCCCCAGTCCCTGGTAGCCCCTAGTCTATTCTCTGTCTCTATGCATTTACATATTCTGGACATTTCACATGAGTGGATCTTTTGTGTCTGGCTTCTTCCATTTAGAGTAATGTTTTCAGGGTTACTCCATGTTGTAGCATGTAATGGTATGTGATTCCTTCCCAAAGGTGAGTAATACTCACTCATGTGTATACATCACATCATGTTGAGCTGTCTGTCCACTGATGGACATTTAAGTTCTTTCCGCTTTTTGACTGTTATGATCAGCGCGGTATGAACATGCATATAGGTTTTTGTGTGCACATATCTTTTCAGTTTTCTTGAACATATACCCAGGAGCGGAATTGCTGGCTCATACAGTAATTCTGTGTTTAACCTTTTGAGGGAATCCAGACTCTCTTCTAGAGAAACTTTGCTCTTTTACATTCCCACCGCCAGTGAACAGTATTCTAGTTTTTCCACATCTTCCCCAACAATTACTTTTTCATTATAGTCATCTTAGTGGGTACGAAATAATATCACATGTATGTTTTGAAATGTATATCACTATTGGGTAATGATGTTGAGCATCTTTTCATGTGTTTACTGGTTGTTTTTGTTCAGTGTCTCAGCTAAGAAACCTAGGTCTAAGGTTATGAATATTTACACTTGTGTTTTCTTTTAAGCATTTTCTAGTATTTGGCTCATTAGGTCTCTGATCCCTTTTGAGTTAATTTTTGTGTATGGTTCACATTCATTCTTTTGCATGTGGTTATCCAACTGTCCCAGCCACGTTTGTTGAAAAGCCTATTCTTTGCCCATTGAATGTCCTTGGCATCTTTGTTGATCATCAGTTGGCCAGAAATGCTTGGGTTTATTTCTGGACTTTTATGTCTCTTCTATTGATCTGTCTATTTTTATTCCAGCACCACACTGTCTTGATTACTGCGGTCTGTAGTAAGCTTTGAAATCTGTGTTTTGAAATTTCAAAAATTCCGCTTTGGAGGTCAAAGCACAAATGCTCTTGAGGACAAAGCAGGTCTTATCCATGAAGGTGACACATTTTAAGACAACTGTGAGTGGTGAAGAATAGGACTGGGCTCAAGAACTCAACACTCATCTGGAAGCAGCAGTCCCTCTTCTCAAATGCTCTATTTTCAACAGAGAAACCAGGATTCCAGGCATCAACGTGACATTTCTTGTTTTTAAAAAGATTGCGTATCAGCCAAATAAAACATATATGTGTTATCCAGATGCCCATGAGCTATCAGTTTCTGGTCTTGCCTCATATTCTTCAGAGTAGAACAAGATTTCTCTTATTAAATGTGGCTAAATTCATACCTGGCCAGGCCAGAAACTGTGCTTAATTGTGCTTTAGGCAAATCCCAATGTGAGAACCGATAACGATCTAGAACATGCATATACAAATGGCCTTTCTCTTGAGTAATTTGCGGGAAGGACCTGCTTTCCCATCCTTCTAGTTTGGGGCCCCCGTAGCTGTTGTCCTTTAAAGTGCCTTCGCGTGGCTGGGTCTTAACCACTGATCGTTTGGCTTCCCCACCTCTAGATCATCTTTGCAGACGAATGCACAGAAGCTGAGGGGCGGCACTGGCACATGAAACACTTTTGCTGCTTCGAGTGCGAGACAGTGCTTGGCGGCCAGCGCTACATCATGAAGGAGGGAAGGCCCTACTGTTGCCACTGCTTCGAGTCCTTGTACGCAGAATATTGCGACACCTGTGCTCAACACATAGGTGAGGCGGCGCTGGGTGCCCAGCTCAGTCCTCCTGCAGCTGGGTCCCCTCGGTGTCTGGTGTAGTGACAGTCCCTCTCGCCAACTCACAGGGGCTTCAGTGAAAAAGGGAAGCTCTTGGCTCCTGTTACTCGAGAGGCCAAAGAGCGTGCTCCCTTCAGATAGGGATGGCTCAAGGGTTCCAACAGAGTCTGGGCTTTTGGGTCCTTTGTGTCTCAGCTCAGCTTGAGCTGCCTTCTCTTGTCAGCGGAAAAGCAAGCTGTCTTTGCATGCTGGCCGGGAGGACGCCCCACGTCGACCTCATCTCAGCACTTGCCTTCTCCAAAGGAGCGGGGCCATGGGTGTTTTAGAATCCGAATGAGTTCCTCCAGATAGGAGCCTTATCGTCCCTGGTTGGGTCATGTGTTCCACCCTGGAAACAAGAGCGGAGGGCATTTCCCTTGGTCTGCATCACGGCCCCACCCCCGAGATGGGGCGATGGGCTGTCCGGCCCTCACAACCAAGGGGAAGGCGAGAGGTCCCGGAAGGAAAACATGAGGGAAAAGATAAACAGATGTCTTCCATAGCATCCTTGGAAACACTTGAGCATCCATGGAGGGAGGACCCAAAAAAGTCCTCTTGTAGAAAGAGATGGTCAAGAAAACCAAATGGTTTCTGGCAAACATGTCTTTAAAAACAACAACAACAAAATCAGCTAAAGCTGACCCAGCCTAATACGAAGCAAGAGAACCTGAAAGAGCTTATGAGCTCTAAACCCTCCCTGCCCAGCCGCAGATCTGAGATGGCGGCGGTCATTTTCTCTGTGCAAATGACCAGTTTGTTCGGCCCTTCAACAGTCTTCCAGATCATGCCGCATCTGTGGCTTCCTCCTTCCGCTCACCTGTCCTGGCACCTTGAGAAGGAGCCACCCTTTAAAAAGGAAAATGGAAGAGTTCGCAGCGGGTGAATGTCGGTGAGACCCGTGGCCTGCTCCTCCTGTGGCCCGTGCGGTTCCCTGAAATCTGCTCGGACACCGCCAGCTTCTCACCTGTAGTGGGCAGGTGTGGAGACAGTCATTCTGGGCACCCATGTGGTCCCACTTAGATTATATTGGAAACAGAGAGGAGTGATTTTGTCTTCCTGCTTCATCCCAAGTGATATTTTTCAATGAAAAATTAGCTAGTAGCTGGGAGAGCTCTGTAAGCTGATGAAGATCACAGCGCTGTGGACAAAGCACCTACTATGTGCTCAGCGGTCCTTTGTTGCCGGGCAGTCCGTCCCACAGAGCCAGGCCCGCTCGCATGAGGCCTTTCTGAGCTGGAGTCCCAGCCGGGCCCGGGGTTCAACATTGCAGGGCAACCATATCATCCAGCGGTATTCCCTTCCCAGGGCCTGGGTGCTGTGCAAATCCACTTCCCCCCAACCCCTGAAGGCCTCGCCCAGGTGCTCAGCAGCGTCCACTTCTCACAAGATCAAAACAGCGAAACGGACTTGCTTTGATGTGAAGAGTTAGGAAACGGGGAGCTTGGTTTGGGCAGGTGGCTGGCCACGTGAGGAAGGACAAGGTGGGGCGCATCAGAGGAAGATGGTGCAACTTTTGGACCCCGGCTTTGCCGCTGTGCATTCTGGGTCTGCCAGTCGGCACTTGCTCAGCTGAGAGGTGCTAAGGGTGCAGACACCTTACCTGTAGCCACGATACCCCCTCCTCACTAGTGTTGCCATTTCTTCGGTCCCTTTACATGGATGCTCCAGAGCCTCTCCCGAAACGGACGCTTAGAATGTTTGCCCAGCAACTTGGAAGGGAGAAAATCTGCCTGTAACCACAGCATGTCTTCCTCAGAAGGACCCTCTGTCCTCTTCTCTTTCTCTCTCTTAGCTGTTTGCGACTTGGATTGGCATTCCCTCCTCCTTCCCTCTTAAATCCGTAAAAAAGGCACCAATGTTTTACCAGGAAAGGGGACCTCTGTGGCCCACAGTATTCTCACTGCTGCAGTTAAAATGCTGTCCCCGATTTTTTTTTTCTAAATCTACTTTTCCGTGAAACCTGATTTCCTGCAACAGTGGAAGGGTGTGCTCTGTCATGCACACCACCATCTCCTGGTGCCTTGCTCTGACCATATGACACAAATATTCCATATTTATACAGCCGCTCAGAGCGGACCCTGCATCAGGCAGCCGTTGCTAGGGCAACAGTGCTTTTGCCTGCGCACCGCAGAGTAAACAGTCCTATAAACAGACCGGGGCTGTAGCAGCAGTAGGCGCGCACACACACCCTCCGAGAAGGGCTTACGGGGCTTAGAGGGGGGAATTAAAGAGGAACGCTTAGATGTGGAAGAGCAGAGCCCTTTTCCAGATGTTGAGAGTTCAGGACCAGTTCAGCGGACCGTCTGCCATTGGGGATGTTTATCGGGGACCACATTGTGCTGCCTGCTGGGCACTTTGGAACCCGCCTCCCCTCTGCTCGCCCCAGCCCAGCCCAGCCTTCCTGTGAGGCCCCGTCCCCAGGAGGGGCCCCTGCTGCCACATCTGTGCACGCTTGCTTGCAGAAGCGCCGAGAGGCAGCTGGTGGGGGACGCATCCGGGAACCAGGCTTCCTGCATGCTTCTGACAGGGAGTGGGTGAGGCTGAGGCCACTTGGGATGCAGGGCAGTGGGGTATCAGCCCAGCCCTCCAGAGGGGAGGGCAGGGCCGACCGAGCTGGCCTTGGGGTTCTTTTGTGGACTACGTCTGGGCAGTGGCCCCCAGAGCAGAGAGGGAGAAGCACAGTAAGACCTCCTAAAAAACAGGAGAGGCTTGGGGCACCTGGGTGGCTCCGTCAGTTGAGCTTCCGACTTCGGCACAGGTCATGATCTCATGGTTCATGGGTTCGAGCCCCAAGTCAGGCTCTTCGCTGACAGCTCAGAGCCTTGCGCCTGCTTCAGATTCTGTGTCTCCCTCTCTCTCTGCCCCTCCCCTTCTCAAGTTCTGTCTCTGCCTCAAAAATAAGTAAAACATTAAAAAACAAAGTAAAACAGGAGAAGCAGAGCAGCGAGAGGAGCTAGCCGACACGGGCGGATCTCTGCACCCTCTGCATATTAACTCACAGCAGCCGTGTGAAGTCAGAACTAGTATTCTTCTGGTTTTACTGCGAAGGGGACTGAGGCTCAGACAGATGAAGCCACTTGCTTGGGGTCACACAGGCCAGAAACAGCCCAGAACCTCAGCAGACGGGCCTCAGCATCTTTTCAACCGGCTGGGATGGGATGCGACCCTTTCTTCATCTGATGCCTGAGGCCTCCCTCCGAGGGAGGGAGGATTGTGCTCCAGGGCTATGCATCTCTGACACCGTCCCAGGAGCCTGGGGAGCACATGTGGCTCAAGCTCAGCTCTGGGTCCTGTCCGCCAGCGCTCACTCCTGGGAAGGCCAAGTTGATTCCCACAGTGACCCTTTTGTCATAGAGCGTCCTTTGTGGCTGCACCTGTCCCTCTCAAACTCCCTTCTTGGTCCCTAGGGCCAGACTCCCAAATAAACAGAGACCTCTTAGGTGGGGGCACAGCGCGTAGGCAAGGAATTGCCTTGTGCCTCTCTCTCCCTGCGTCCCAGGGATGTGAAGGTGGGCGCGAGGGAGCCAGGGAGGCCAGGACAGCTGCTTTGCCTTTTGCCTTCTGTTCCTACCTCTCTCTTTTTCTGGGTAGAGTTTGCTCTCCAGTTTCTTGTTTATCACCTCTGTAGACAAGTCTCCCCAAGTTAGGCCTGGGATGTCCAGGTTCAGGACTGTCCGTGTCATTAGTTCTACCACATTTCTGGAAAGATATTTATTTTCAGAAATCAGGAGTCTTGCAGAGGCCCCCTTCCATCCTACAGCAATCCCATGAGACTGCATACTCCATGGGCTCGCCCCACAGGAGGGGGGACCCCGACGTGTCCAGACTTCCTTTCTGCCAGCTTAGCAACTGCTGTCGAAAGAGAGCCTCCGCGCATCAGTGTCTTAGCCACAGTCCAAGGTGCCCCTCCCACTGGACTCGTGCAGGTCTTGTGCCCACCTCTAACTCAGTCCCCGGGGTCAGAGGTACAGTTCTTTCCTGGCCAGTGCTAGGTCCAAGTGTGGCTTCAGCCCTGCCCAAAGCTCATGGCCCGGGGGTGGCGAGAAGATGGTGTCCCACAGGGAGATCAAGCCCCAGCACCAGCAAGGGGGCAGGAGCGATGCTGAGAAGGAAGAACTCTCGGGGCTCTGGGAGGTTCCTGAAGGGCAGGTGAAACAGGATTGTGCAAATCGGGGACGGCCCTGGCATGGGGGAGGAAGTGCGTTTCTTCCTTCCCTGATGATAGTAAGGAAAGGGCGTGCATGCTTATGGAGAATAGCTTTGATGAACCACACCCAAGCGTTTCCAAGTGTTGAAATCCACGTGTTTATTTTCCACTGAACTGTTACAGTGATTTCTTCATCTGAATGGCCTCTGCTTGGTATGGGATTCAGTTCATCCATTCAATGTGTAAAGAGCCCTTCTGAGACATCAGGCCGTGCTCCTGGACATGCCACGAAAAATTAATGATCCTCTTCTCCTAGAGCTTTGCTTCTAGTGGGCGGAGAGAATTAACAAACAGATGTACGTCCGTAGTGGTGCGATGTCCAGCACGGTGCATGCTGTGAAGAAAAATCCAGCAGGTCAGGGTGAAGAATGGTAGAGAGGATGCTCTCAGGTGTATAGGAGGACTCCTCCAAGGAGTTGGCACTTGAGCAGTCCCCCAAGTAGAGTGAAAGAGAAAGTATCAATGTCATGGTTAGGAGCAAGACTTCTGGATACAGATTTCACCCGCGATCCCTAGTTGTATTAAGCTAGGCAAGTAATTTTTTTTTTAATTTTTTTTTTTGATGTTTTATTTCTTTCTGAGAGAGAGACAGCATGAGCAGGGGAGGGTCAGAGAGAGAGGGAGACACAGAATCCGAAGCAGGCTCCAGGCTCTGAGCTGGCAGTCAGCACAAAGCCCGATGCGGGACTTGAGCCCACAAACTGTGAGATCATGACCTGAGCCGAAGTCAGATGCTTAACCGACTGAGCCACCCAGGCACCCCTAGGCAAGTTATTTAACCTTCCTGTGCCTCTGCGTTCTCATCTGAAAAATGGAAATCATATTAGAAACCTCCCTCCTACAGCGGAGGAGTTAAAGGAGTTTACCCACGTGCAAAGCTTTTAAAGCGGTCTTCTAATAGCACTAACGACATGTGTTAGTGTCGTTAGTGCTGTTTTGTGTGGGAGACTGTATCCCAGGCAGAAGGATTCCTGCACGGACCATTTGGAACTAGTTTTTCTCCTTCAGAGCAAATGAGTTAAGAGGCAGCTGACTGGTAGAACAGGGGGGCTCTCATAATAGGACATGAATACCATTCGTGCGAGGTCCTGATTATTGATCTGCGGAGTTTATTCTGTTGTATTTGGAACCCTGAGCCAAACCAGGACGCTGTGTGTTTCCCATGGTAGTCCAGGGCTCTGAGCAACTTGTCAGCCTCTTCCATGTCTCTTCTATCCCCAGGGATCGACCAAGGTCAGATGACCTACGACGGCCAGCACTGGCATGCCACCGAGACCTGTTTCTGCTGCGCTCACTGCAAGAAATCGCTTCTGGGGCGGCCGTTCCTCCCCAAGCAGGGCCAGATCTTCTGCTCCCGGGCCTGCAGTGCCGGGGAGGACCCCAATGGCTCAGACTCGTCTGATTCGGCCTTCCAGAACGCCCGGGCCAAGGAGTCCCGGCGCAGTGCCAAGATCGGCAAGAACAAGGGCAAGACGGAGGAGCCCATGCTGCCCCAGCACAGCCAGCTGCAGGTGACTTCCAACCGGCTGTCGGCCGACGTGGACCCCCTGTCACTGCAGATGGACCTGCTCAGCCTGTCCAGCCAGACGCCCAGCCTCAACCGAGACCCCATTTGGAGGAGCCGGGACGAGCCCTACCATTATGGGAACAAGATGGAGCAGAACCAATCCCAGAGTCCTCTGCAGCTTCTCAGCCAGTGCAACATCAGGACTTCCTACAGCCCGGGGGGGCAAGGGGCCGGGGCCCAGCCTGACATGTGGGGCAAGCACTTCAGCAACCCCAAAAGGAGCGCCTCGCTGGCCATGAAGGGGCACGGTGGCAGCTTCATGAAGGAATGCCGTGAGGACTACTACCCGGGACGGCTGCGGTCGCAGGAGAGCTACAGTGATATGTCCAGTCAGAGCTTTAGCGAAACCCGGGGCAGCATCCCGGTCCCCAAATACGAGGAGGAGGAGGAGGAGGAGGAGGAAGGGGGCATATCCGCTCAGCAGTGCCGGACCCGCCATCCCATCAGTTCCTTGAAATACACCGAGGACATGACGCCCACAGAGCAGACCCCTCCGGGGTCCATGGAGTCACTGGCCCTGTCCAATGCAACAGGTAGGTTCTCTTGACCTGGGAAACAGGGAGCAGAGGGAATCTCTGGGTGACCTGATGCTGGTCATCAGGACTTTCATGCTGTTCCCGCCATGTGTCCTCCTTCAACAGACTGTCCAGGACGGGGAGCCCCAGTTTCAGATGGCTTCGGTCTTTGTACGCATTCCCTCTAAGCAGAGCCTGAGACAGGGGTGAAGATGCCTGTGGCGTGTTCAGGGCATGCTCCCAGAGAAGGGGAAGGAGAGAGCTGGCCCAGGGTGGGGGGAGGGGCCAGGCGAAGAGTGCGATCTGGGCTGGAGTCTGACTTCAACCTGATCCCACTGGGGCTCTGGAGGCTGAGCTGTGTCATACATTTGGCTCCCTCTTGCGACAGAGGGGCTGACGTCCCACACCACCGCGTCCTTCGGTCACTGGCTTCCGGCTGCTGGAGAACAGCTCCGGGACGAGGTTGTGGAGGATGTGGCAGCCATGGGCCTCGGCAGGTGCTATTGGCCAGAGACGACATTCAGGAGCAGAGGAAGCTGTGAGCTGGGGGGCGGTACTTGCAAAGCTGGGTAATGCTTGAGACACCGGAGCATCCACGATAGCTTGCGGGGCTGTTCTGAGCCCCAGTGTCCCATTAGGGAGCTCATTTTAATGAGTAGGTAAAGAGAAAAGAAATGCGGGTAGACAGGAGAAGGCAGGCAGGCTGAAAAGGGTAGAAGGGGGGTAAGCGGGAGAGAGAATCCAACCAGCTCTCCCCAGCCAAATCGTCCAGCTGGTTTGTGTGCCTGTGAACACAGGTGTAGATGTTCTCTAAGACAGTGCTCCTCAAAGTGAGGGAGGAGGCTAGCCACAGTCCGAGGGACGCTAAGTACTGAAAATGATGATGTTTAGAAACTCTTAGACCAGTTTGGCATTGCTGCAACATCCACGTGCATGCTCAGTGGGCTTGTCTTACGTGTGCAGGTACAGACCATTCAGGGCGTCATGGATCCCACGAGTGAGTTGCATACGGCATGTCCTGTTGTCAGTCATGCTCAGAACGACCACCTGTCTGTGTGCAGTGGATTGAAAATAAAAAACAGCTCCTTCCTTCACAGATAAGTGAGAAGGACTGTTCTGAGATGCACTAAGTGTGTCTCTCCCTTATGGACAGAACACCCAAGGAGGGAGACACATGTCCACCCCTTCTATCAGGAGCCCCATGGTCAAAGGGGCGTTGGTGGCACTTGTGATAAACGTGCACGTCAGCCCCACCTGGCGCTGACAGCCAGCGCTCAGCGCCAGCTGGTAGTGGCCACGTGCAAAGATGTTTATTTCTTCAACTAGCAGTTCTAGAGCTCTTTCCACATGCCAGACTGTGTTCTGAGCACTTTATAAATATTAGCTCACTTAATTAAAGCCTCCCAGCCCTGTGCTGTGGATATACTCTTAAGATCGCCATTTCGGAGTTGAAGAAACTGAAGCACAGAGAAGTTGAACAGTTTGCCCAAAGTCACCCAGCTCTTAAAAAGTCAAGCGGGGGTTTGAAACTGTGCCTGGGACCCCAGAGCAATGTTCTTAATCATACCGAGTTGCCAGCCATTCCACTTTCTCCAGACCAGTCAAAAGTGTGGATTTTTAAAATGTAAAATAGATTGAAACTCTCTGCGAGACAAGCAAAATGTGTCTCTGACCTGTAGAATGTCTGTACAGTGTGGTTTTCACCCCTTATCTGTCTCAGATGCTTTCACATTCATGCCCTCGTTTGTCCTAGGGGGCCATATAGCAGGTATTTTGTTTCAGATGAAACAAAAATGAGGCCTTAGTGACTAAGCACCTTGCCTGGTGTCACAGAAGTGAGCAATTAGTGCAGAGTGATGGCCACCGGGCTTCCAGCCCAGTTTGTGCTATTCTCGAAAAATGTACATGCTATCGTTATTTAAGAGGCCAGGAGATAAATTCATAATTCAGCCTCTGAAGCTAGACCACTTGCATTAGAATCTACATTGGCTGCTTCTTTCAATCACGGAACCCAGGGCCACCCCCCCAGGCCCACTGTGGGGGCACCCAGGAACCTTCATTTCAATCAGCCACACACTCCCACCCCCCACCCTCCACCCCGCTGAAGCTGAGGCCACCACTGTTTGAGAACATTTGTTCTTCGGTTTTTCTCTTTGGACTTGTGTCCCCTTGTGCTGTGACTTAGGAGAAAATCGGGAGATCTGGGGGTCGGGAGAGGTTGGAAAGGCCATGTGATTCTGTTTGAAGAACGTACTGTCTCTGATCCTAAAGAAGAGGTAAGGGATTTATCCCCGTGATTTTCTCCGGGTCCTGGGGCAGAGCACCTCATGCCCCGCTGTTGTGGGATTTTGGTGAAACATCCTTGAACCACGTCTGATACAGCTAAAACAGTGCCGCCGATCAGCCCTGTCCAGTGGAGGCAACGGCCCCGTGAGACTGTTGGGATTTCCATTAATGAAAATTAAATGAAATTAAAACTTCTGGCCGCCAGCTATATTAGCCACATTTGGGCTCATCGACAAGGGGCGGGATTTGAAATTGCCTTTGATTTCCGTGGCCACACAGAGCTCACAGCCGCTCTGTTGGACAGCACCCATGGAGGAAGGAAGTGAGCTTGTAAGATGGGCACACGTTTAACCCCATCATTTGCCTCTTTGGAAATTCTCACATGAGTCCCAGTGTTCAGATAGACAGTTCATGTTTTGGGGTTACCAGTTCACATCCAGCCTTCATCATGTCGGAGCTGAACACCTTGCTTACATTCTCTAAGGCGCGTTACCTCATCTGTGGAATTTGGTAAATAACAGTACTTCCTTCACGGTGTTTTTGGGAGAATTACATGATCATGCATTTAAACTCGTTAATATAGCCCGTGACACGGAAGACCTTCTCTAATGGCTACCTGATGCCTTTCGTTAGTATTCCGTTCTTATCCCAAACATACTGGTGCAGAGTTTGGGCCTCTAGGAATGTTTTGGCTACTGACATCTCCCAACTTCCCCAGCTGTGCAGGTTTGCATTTTTAGGCTTGAAAACGTTCCCGTGGGATCCTCTTTTTTTAAACCAGCATGTGGACAGCCTGAGAAGTAGGGAACTGAAGAAATGCCTGTTGTGCCTCCATGTTTCCATAGATCTGTCAGATACAGCAGCGTGGAAGAAAGATGACAGCTAATATTCAAACCTGGAGCAAAACTATTCAAGCTTAAATAGCCTTCTAGATTTTATGCCGCCCGCGTGCACACACACACACACACACACACACGATATTTACTAGACTTGGAAAGTTGGCCGTTTTGTTGCCAACCCCCCACTGCTGCATTTAAATTGTGCTGGATGATTCCTTTGTCTTTTGAGAAGGCAGTGCTCAGAGCCGTGTATCTCTAAATCCTGGCATCCCAGCGTGTAAGTAACAGGTTAGTGTCCTAGAAGGCTTTGTCGAAACGCCTTGATCCTTAGGTGAAAGCTGGTTTTCAGGATGAAGGATTTTTTTTTTATTTCCGTGGTCAATAAATCATGTTGTTGGAAAAGTTTGTAGTGTTTACTCTGGCATGAAGCATGATCTTTTGGTAGACAGCATTTTCCCTTTGAACAGATCTGGAAAAACAGCCCCAGTGGCTTGCCAGCCTTAAATCTGGGCTTTGACGCCTCCCCTCTCTGTTTAGAACCAAGAGCATCCTGTCCCTTCTCCTTGGAAAACGCAGTCCATCCCTTACACTCACACAGAGTGAGTCAGCGAGCATGGTTGCCATTTATATGAGCGCTGTGTAGAAGTAGAAGTAGGATGTAGGTTTCAGAAGCCCTTGAACCCTGCCATCGCCTGACCGCGCCTCCCGAGCAGCATGCAGCCAGGGTGATCCCAGTTTCACAGATGACAGTAACAGCATCAACAGCCATCATTATTGGGTGCTGGTCACATACTAGGTACAGTAGTGTGAACTCACAGTATCCCTGTGATGTAGACACTGTTGATATTCCCATTTCATAGATGACATAAGTGAGACACAGAGAGGTTCTGCATAGCTCAAGACCACACAGCCTGGAAGTGGAGGAGCAGGATTCAGACTTGGGCATTGTAGCTGCGGGCCTCTGACCTTAATCAGCACACCATGGCACATGTGGATGCTGATGATGGCAGTAACTGAAGACAGCCGTGAGACCACAGAGTGTGGTCTGATGTGATGATTTCACATAGAACATCCCTTTAAATCCTCATAATAGCCCTATGAGATAAGCCTGATGATTTACCCTATTTTATAGATAGGTACGTTGAAGTACACAGAAGCTGTGACCTCCCCATGGTCCTGGGGAGCCGTGGATCCTGGGTGTGATAGTCTGCAAAGCCCTTGCTCTTAACCTCTCTGTTGTAATCCTCACAGGTAGGGTCACGGTCAGGATCAGGATTTGCATAGTGACCATATGTAAAAGGACCAGGATTTCTTTTCCAGCCACAGCCAGCTTGTTGATGTCTGTCTGGCCCTGGCAGGGCAGGAGCGAAGGGGCGGTCCGAAGTGACCTGCCTGGGTCGGAGGCACTTAACGACCACGGAGACAAGAGCAGAATGTCCAGGGGTTGGCCCCCAGCACGAGGCACTCACAGAATGGACAGCAAGAGTGTAGTGCAAGTTAGGGCCACGGTTCTGGTTGCGCTGGGGCCGGGTGCAGAGCAGAATGGGGACTGGTCGCCTCAGGCAGAGGCCACAGCAAAGGACAGCTGGACACGGTCAGCTGGTCCCCGGCAAAGGGCCCTGATGCAGGGCAGTGAACACGGCTCTTGCTTGAGGATCAGCCACATGCCGTACGAGTGGCTGCGTCAGGCAGAGCTGGGGCCTAAAGGAAGGAGATGCAGATGAGATGGGAAAGAAAGGGTGATTTCTGTTCATTCATTTGTTCATTCATTCATTCTGCCCGCCAGTGTGATGTGAGCACCCACCCTGTGAGGCACAGCGGAGTGAATGAGAGCACAGACTCAAGACCAGTCTGCCAGAGGTAGATATTGGACTTGGTGGTTTAATACCTATGTGGTGACCTTGGGCAGTTGGCTTATCTTTCCTGTGACTCAGGTCCCCATCTTTGAAATGAAGTGACAGCAGTGCCTTATAGGCTTATTGTGGAAATTAATGAGTTAATTCCTGTAAAGAACTTAGACCAGTGCCTGATATCCTCTAAGTGCTCCATGCTGTTAGCTGATAATATGATTAGGTGCCATGGCCTGTGCAAGGGATGCAGAGCTGAGGTAAGGTGGACAAGGCACTTACCTTCCTGCCCCGCACAGTCCTGTGGAGTTTAACAGATAGTAATCGTCTAATTATACAATATGAAATTGTGGTAAATGAGGGCTAAGAGAGATATAGCCCAGTCAGGGAGGTCAAAAAGGGTATCCTGAAAAAGTGATGCCTAAGGGATAAGGGAAGGATTTGGGGCAGCAAGAGCAGCATGTGCAAAGGCCCCATGGTCGGAACATGAGGCAAGTATAAAGACTTGCAAGAAGGCCCACGGTGTAAACAACAGTGAAGACTCAGAGAAGAGGATGGATATGATGATGACCTAGGAGAGGAAATTGGCCGAGGTTTACAGTGCCCCTGGGGGAGGGGTCCTGAGAGACAGAAGAGAAGCAAATGGAAAACCTAGAAATGTCCAGAAGTTTGCCTACTCTGTGTTTTTTGACCCAGACCAGCATCAGCTGATAG
The DNA here is from genome assembly GCF_008692635.1 of Crocuta crocuta. Lineage (NCBI taxonomy): Eukaryota > Metazoa > Chordata > Mammalia > Carnivora > Hyaenidae > Crocuta > Crocuta crocuta. The sequence goes on along the minus strand of NW_027529442.1, from coordinate 4,626,699 downwards.
CCCATGTGTCATTGGCCTGGGTAAGTAGAGACGACTAAGGCTCCCTGCTGTCCTTAATCAGCGTTGCAGTGCGGTGGCATCTCCACACCTCTGGTCCCCACACAGCTTGACAAGGGATGCTTCGTTGTGTAACACCAAGACCTATTGATTGCTAGGGGGTCCTGGGGAAACTTTTCAGCATTGCTGGCAAACTGGAAGAGAATGAGAAGCGACAGAGTGGCGATCTGAAGCAACAGCTGGAACAGCTCACTTCACCAAGAATGTCTGAAATGTTTCTTAATCCTCGTAACGCAGAACACTTCTATATTTAATTCTGGGCAGGAACACGTCTCCTTTGCTTCTGCATAGCTTGGATATGCGTCCTCTACCCCACTTTCTTTACTTAAATTGTCAGGGAAAACCTCCGAACCAGCTGGCACCCATTACTTGAGTGGCCACACCTCCATCGTGCTCATAAATTGCACGGCCCAGATCCTGTGTTCATTCCCTCCGTCGAGAAGGATGGGTGGCTCAGCCTGGAATTACACATTAGCAAACCGAGAGTCCTACCCATTGGCCTCAAGGGCCAGCCTGGCATCTACTTGGAAAACGCATTGAAGTTGTCTTCGTTCCCCGGAATTACAGAACTCAGGTTTGCAAGTGTCAGAATCCCAACTCAGCTGGTGTAAACAAATAAGTCTGTTGTTGTTTTTAAATCAAGTGTCTGCAAAGGTCACAGAGTTTTGGTTCTTGGAACAGTTGGATGCAGGTGCCTAAATGATGTCCTTCTTGTCTTCTCTCGGTTCTCGTTTTCTCCCCGCCGTCTGACTTCATTCTCAGGTGGGCTCTTCCCAGGGCTGGTGATGGCTGGTGACAGCTCTCAGCTAACTAACATCCATTAGCACCAGTTGAAGGAGAAAGGGAGCTCATCTTTCTTGATAGTGTCATCAAAATTCCCAGAACTGAGTCTCATTTGCCCAGCTTGGGTCACCTAACAGTTCTTTTAACTGCTGTGGTGGGAGGAGCCAAGGAATGATGGCTCTCATTGGTCTGTTTGGAGTCACGTACCCATCCCGGTACTGAGGCAGTGGGGTCAAGCCCACCTATTCTGTAGGGGCTGATAATGGAAATGGGCTTCTCAAAGAGAAATCAAAGTAGTATCTTCAAAGGAAATGAGATTGTGTTGTAAGAAGTCAATAGCATGGGTGTCTTCTCCTGGAGCCACAGGCATCCTGTCCTTCTGAGACTGACCCCAGGTCTGGTTCCTTCCTCGAGAAACCCCATCATGTGAACTTGACACCTAATGTCCATTCAGTGTATTAGCCATGGCTTTCTGGAGACAAAGGGGCGGGTCCCCATGGTGACTTTAAGGTGCGCAATTCAGGCCAGCAAGGAGAAGTTTCCAAGGGCCAGGCTAGACAGAGCCCACCCCTCTGCTGAACATTGAGGATGTGATTCAGGTTGCTGACTTGATCCCACAGGGTGGCTTTCTCCATGTTTCTTAGGGAAGCTGCACCCTCTTGCTAGTATTTCATGGCTCTGAACCAGACTCACAGACCAGGGGCCAGATGAAAACCAGCAGAGTGAACATCGTAGCAGAATCTATTCATCTCGTGTTTCTCTTTGGGAGTCAATTTTGTGGTATGTCTGGAAGCAGAGAATATTCGCACCAAGGGAGAGAGACAGGGAGCATTGGACAGACCAGCTGGGACAGAGCTCAGCCTGGAGGGGGTGACGCCTTCCCTGCTCTAGGTCATAGTCTCCCTGAAGTTTTCTGGTTTCAGAGAAATGTTTCCAGTGTCCTGGTTTTTAATAACCATTCACGAGGCTTATTTATAACCTCCTTGGGCGTGAGCAGTCATCTGTACCCAGAGTAAGTAACCGTCATTGCTGACAGGGGAGAAAAGATTGCTGATTTTATTCATTTTCTAACTGAAAAGGCAACCCTGGAAAACTCACCCAGGGTGGGGCCGATCGGCTCTTCAGACAAGTACAGGATTTTGTAGAGTAGATTTTTAAAGAACCTGTGTACATTTCTCTTGGAACTTTCAAATTTGAGACTCTCACAAAGGGGAACGACCTAGCTCCCATTCACCTGAAAATGGCCTTGAATCTCAGGTGTCTATGGTCAATTTTTTAAACTATGAGTAACTAGGAAAATGTACAAGAGAAATCCCAGCTTTACCACTTGACTAACACTAGTATTTTGGTGAATTTTCCGGTTTTTCCCCTGTAGACTGGTGCATTAATTTTTCTGAATTGTAAACATATTGAATATTCTGAGTCCTGAATTTCTTCATTTGCATTCTGTCATCAGCTTGTTTTCATAGCGTGTGTCACCATTTAAATGACTGTATTCGTATTCAGTCGAGTGGATGTCACAGCGTCTCTGGAATTGGACATTTAGGTGGTTCCTGAACTGATTTGTATTTAAATCGCGATTTCCTTTGACTTACATCAACAAAATGTACTTTGACTCTCTTTTTCCTTATAAACATAATCAAACTTTCTAAATAGTTTGGCTCAGTTTCTAGCCAGCTGCTTGACCTTCTCATTAGAGCATCTCCTCCACAGAATGTTCTGGTAGGATGAGGGAGGCCCTCAGTGATTCGGTGCCAACCACCCCTCCTCTGCCCATGAGTGATGTGCCTCCCAGAGCGCTGGAAAGGAGTGTGATTAGGACCCCACTTCCTGAGGTGCCTAGGTGACTAGCTCAGTTGAGCGTCTGACTCTCGGTTTAGGCTCAGGTTGTGGCCTCAGGGTCATGGGGTCACGTCCCGCTTTGGGCTCTGCGCTATGTGGAGCCTACATGTGATTCTCTCCCTCTCTGTCTGCCCCTCTCCCCACACCCCCTCTCTCTCTCTCTTTCTCTCTCTCTCTCTCTCTCTCAAAAACCAACAAACAAAACAAACTTCCTAGTACAAGCCACCTGAGGCAGCTTCGGGGAATCTGTTTTCCATGTAAGCAGTCACCATCCTCTCCATCAGTTAGAGTAACCAGGGGACCACCTACATTTTATTCATCTGGGATTCTTGTCAACACTGCAAATTCCTGGGCCCATCCCAGACCCATCAACAGAATTCCTCAGGGCCCAGACCTAGGACTCAACATTTCTAATAAAAAATGCAGCCACAGAACTCTTAGGCCTGCTAAGTTTAAGGAATGCTGAGCTAGAAAAACCCAGACTCCTCACCTCATTCCTCAGCGATCAGCCCTCTTCCACAGCTTGTCTGTGGTCAGAACTTTCTTCTCTCCCATGGTTGTTCCTTTACATCTTCCCTTAGCCGTGAGTCTAGCTTCCTGCTTAGACAAAAGAAAAATTAGATTATGCTGCTTCTAAAAAGCTCTGAAGAGGTCCCTGACATCAAATAGCAAATAGCATCTTAGTAAGTCAAGAGCACATTATCTGAAACACAGACGGTTTGTTTCTTAGTTACATTGTATGGACTAAATATGAAAGACTGTAATCCTTGCCAAGGGCATTTGGTGGTCTTGGCATTGTCATTGAACACAACAGAAAAAGTAGACCATAAAACCCTCTCACCTCCAAAGGGGGCCTGTATTAGCTATAAATTAACATGAAGATAAAAAGGCCCGGAGACGAGAGTTTCCTATGAATTTGAGGTGGGTTGGTTGGTTGGTTAACTGCGTATAATTTTCATGAGCATCACCTTGAACCCCCAGGTAGCTGTCTGTGTGTGTGTTTTTCCCAGCCATGTTCTGCTAAGCATCCCCTCCCGCCTGCCCTTCCCAAATCGGAACCAGACCACGATATGTCTCTGGGAGGCAGCTGTCACCAATCAGGCTGAGTAAACAGGCGGGGCAGCGTCTAGAAGATAGAGTCTGTGCCTTCCAACACAAAGTTGAGAAGACAGAGCCTAGTGTTTTCTTTGGTCCAGAAACTTCGAACGGTTTAAAAATGTCATGCCAAATTCCCCATCCACTTAGCTAAAACGGGCATACTTCCCTCCCATTCTTTTCCTCTGTTCCAGAAAAGAGCCTTTCTCAACTCTTCGCCGCCCAAGGATTTGGTGTCCCCGTTTGCAGATTCCCCAGCTCTGTCTTCTTTTTTCTCTTTTATGCTTCCCATGGACAAGGAGTGGGGGCCAAAACCTGTTCAGTTTGCTCTTTGCAGAAAGCCGTAGAAAATGTCCTTTGGTGTATTTCTGTTCCCTGGGCCTTCCGTTGGAACAGATGCCTTGATTGTCACCTGTGTAGAGTCTCAGGGATTCTTGGAGTCAGTCCTCCTGCCCAGACCCATCTACCCCCCGGAGGGTGTTATCAGTCCGAGGCCACCTGTGAGCATTACTCCGATGCCGAAGCCGAGAGCGTTCCTGGCCGTGACTCTGTGCTCCCCAGCAGTGAGCAGTGTAGAGCTTGCCACTGCTCACCGGGCAGCAGCACACTTCCTGATGGCTGCCTCTTAAGCCAGAGGTGCTGATTTTCAAAGGCATTGAAAAGTCCACTTCAGCCTTTACTTGTGTCTTTTCCTCGGGAGCAGATTGAGCTTAGAGTTGGGAGAGGATTGAAGACAAGAGCAGCCTAGATTAACTCATTTTTTAAATTTCTTCCTTTATGTCTGGATACTGGGTCCTGGGTCAAAAGATCAGGGGAGGGGCGCCTGGGTGGCTCAAGCAGTTAAGTGTCCGACTCTTGATTTCTGCTTACATCACGATCTCATGGTTTTTAGGATGGAAAGCCGTGTAGGGCTCTGAATCGACAGCACAGGGCTTGTTTGGGATTCTCTCCCTCCCTTCCCAACTCGTGCGTGCACGTGTGAACTCTCTCTCTCCTGCCCTCAAAATAAATAACCATTTAAAATGAAAAAAAAAGAAAAAACAAGAAAAGTTCCCTTTACCTGGAATCCGCATTTGTACACAAATGCCCTCCCAGTGTGAATGGGGCAGCCTAGGTCAGTAGTTCTCATTAGGGGTGAGCAGGGAGGGGTGAGGATTGTGTCACCTAGGGGCGACATTGGGCAATGTTAAGAATGTTCCCAACATGGGGTGCAGGGTGCCAGGGGCTTCCAGTGGGTAGAGGTCAAGGACGCTGCCGACCATCCTACAAGGCACAGAACAGCACCTTCCGACCCAGCCAACCTTCTCGTCCCGTATGCCCGCAGTGCCAAGGCTGAGGAAGCCTGTTCTGGACACGGGCTATTGCACTGGAAATGATCACTTCCCATGGAAGGCACTCAGAACACATCTGAGGAGAGCCCTCTGTCACATCAGGAAGCCACCCTGGGCAGGCGTTCCAGAAGCTTCCTCTGCAGCAGAAAGAGGCTTTTTTGCTTTTTGCTCTGACTCCAGCTGCAGCACACATTGAGCTTTAGTGTTGAAGGGTCAAACCGACCTGGCTAAAATCCCACTGCCTTTCTAGCTCTGTGATCTCAGGCTGGTGGCTTACATCTCTCCGCTACCCCCCTCAGCGTCCCAGAGCATGAATATCAATGTCTGTTGTGAACCGTGAAGTAATATGCAGAAAGCACTTAATTGAGTGCCAGGCACATGGCAGACTCAGTATTTGAAAGTTATTATTGCTCCTTCCATCAGATGGCCCAGGTGCCCATCTCCTGCCACTTCCTATAGCTCTGCCTCCACCCATTGCTCACTTAGCATGGACAGGGAAGAGGGAATGGAACTCAGAAACCCTTCACATACAGGGATGGGAGGAGAGGGCCGGAAGGGAAGGGTGGGCATGACGCTTGGCGGGTCCGTAGGGGCCAGCAATCCAGACCCAAGCTGACGCCCACAACTGGAGAGCTCTGATGCTTGAATCTTCGGGAATGATTACAGCCAGAAGGATGAACGCTGTCTCTCTGGACCTCAGTTGCCAGCCTTGTCCCAGCTCAAAGAGGCTGCCATATTATGCCCGTGTAATACCTATTGGTGCTCATGGAGCCTGGCCTTCCCCCTGTGAGAAAGGCCACTGCCAGCTCCCAGACTTTAGCCTTTTCCCCGCTGATTTCCCTCCCCTCTCCCTCCCCAGCATCAATTAACTTCTCAGGATTCCTTTCGCCACAGCTTAGAGGAGTTCATTTGTTCCTTGAGTCTCTGTATGAGAAACAGGCTCTGCTTTGGGCCCTGAGCTAGGAAGCCAATGGGAGGGACAAGAGAAGTTTCCCATTGAGATCGTCATCAGCCCCAGGCCCAGCCAGGCCCTCATCTGCAGATGTGTTTCCAGCCGGAGAGAGGAATTCCAGCCTGGCCCCGAGGTTCCCATGCCGTTCTCCAACCCAAATCTCCCCATCCTTGAGTGAACCGTGACCCATAAGCGGGCTGGGCTTTCTGTCACCTGAGCACTGTCCTTTGTGACTTTCTTTCTGTTAGGGATTAGGGCTGCCCGAGAGGCAGATGGCTTCCTCTGTCATTTGCTGGCTTCTGAATCCGTGTGTGGTGGGGGCCTCTGTAGTTGGGGCGTTGTGTGTGGTTGACACACCTTTATCTGGCACTGTTAGATGGAGCACGTGAGACTGGAGGGTAATTTTTTACCCCAGCTTTCCTCTGAGCCCCAAGACTATGGCCAAATAAATAAATACGTAAGTGGACACTCTTAGTCGGTTCACACAAGTGCTGTTTCCTCCCCACCCCCCCAACCCCATTGTCTTCCACCAGTTGAACCCAAAGTCCTCCTGGGAGCACTCAGATGTAAATATTCAGTCTCCACCCAGCCCCTAATACTGTGTGCCACAACTGTATACACAAGATCAGAGGTCACAGCCTCCTCCACAGCATTCGCTCACAATACATCTCTAATATGCTGGGTGGCCATTTACACAGGGACCATGCTCTGCTGTCTCCACCCACCACCCAGAATCCCAGCGACCCTGTTTCATCTGTTTTCTATACTAGAGTTTGATATAAGACTGTTTCAGGAAACAGAATACGGAAGAGAAAGACTTTTTGTTTGTTTTAATTTCATTTAAATCCCAGTTAGTTAACAGATAGTGTCATAATGGCTTGAGGAGGAGAATTTAGTGATGCGTCTCTTACGTAGAACATCCTAACGAGTGCCCTCCTTATTTTTTTTCTAAATCTTGACTCGTAGTTGTTTTATATTAATTTATTCGACAAATATTTATTGAGCACCTGCCATGCTTCAGTTATACATTGATGAATAAATCAGACCGAGTCCCTGTGCAGGTCATGGCCCTGGGTGGAAATGTGGGAAATACACAGAGTAATTAAAGCCTAATGAAGGAGGGCCAGTGAGTGGGAATGAAGGCCTTAGGTACAGACCTGCAGCCAACCTGTGGCCTGCCAGAAAGAGCCAGGGCAACACCTTGACCTCTCTCACCCTCTGCCCTCTGCCCCCCTCCCATGAGTCAAGCCCCACGGGAAGCCATAGGGTAAGAGAGCCAGCCGCTGGTGCAGCTTTCAGGGGAGAACAGGATGGTGATGGTTTATAATCTAGTAGGCGATATACGAACACACATAGAAAGACAGATTGTGCTAAGTGCCAAGAAGGAAATAAGCAAGGTCAAGAATAGAGAATATTGAAGGTTAACCACCTAAAAAGGATGGTCAGGAAGCTCTCTGAAGTGACATTTAAGCAAAGAATTGGATAAGAAGGACTTGGTGTTACACAGGAAGAGAAGGGGAGGGGAAAGAAGCCACTGGCCTTAGGAGTGGCATGTGCAAAGGCCCTGAGGCAAGAATTTGTGCAGCTCCGGCAACTGAAAGCAGGCCAGCAGAGTCATCAAGGGGGAGAGAGCTATATTTAGAGCTATGAAGCACTCACATTTTGTTGCTGGCTCCAGTTCAACCCCCTGGAATCCCTCTGAGAACGCTGCCCTCGTCCCCTTTTCCAGTGGGGTGTCTTAAAGTAGAAAAAGTCAGATGACTTACAGAGTGAGTTGAGAAAGCAAAGTCAGGTGTATAGAGAAGCATTTTAGGTCAAAAATATCATGTGTTGGGGAGATTAAGGGGAAAACACATTACTTAAAAAAGATTTGTTTAAAAAAAAGTTTGTAAACATTTTCTGTTGCTCTTCCTATTGCTCTAGCTTACTTTTCCTTTCAGTGCTGATTTCTGGCTCAGCCATATCCTGGGTTTCACATCTGCAGCACATTCAACTTTTACCCCAGATACCCTAGCTTAGCCAAGCAACTAATACAGAAGTCTGATTAATGCAAAAGCCTTCCCTTAAGTAACCAGTAACCCTGAAAACATATGCTCTGCGGAAGTATGATTCACAAACCCCCTTCTTTTTTAATTTCACAAATTAGGTAGTATTGACCCTGGCAAATAGACTCCAGGTTTCTTTGGATACGTTTGTTGGTCCTTAAGAAGAAAGAGTGAGAAATTATCATTTTTCCCGGGTGGGTGTTGCTGAAATTACAGCAGGCTTTCACTTAACCTTCAAAGCTCTGGACCATCCATCTTTCCTCAGAATCCCTTTCCTAAGGCCAATCAATATCCAGAAGTTCAGCTGGAGGATTTTATATTGTTGGGAGGAAAGTAACACTGCTCTTGCTTCTAGCATCTCATCACTGTGGTAAGACAGGAGCTGAGACCTTCACTAATGCACAAATAGGTCAGATCCACTGAGTGGTGACCAAGGCTCACCGTTACAAATGTTTGAGGCCCTTGGCTGCCGTTAACATGGAAAAAGGAGCCAATATCTCATGGGACTTCCTACCTCAAACCTAGAAGGTTTAAAGTGAATATTTAATACTTACTCTAAAGAAAATGGCTGCCAGGTCTTCTTAATAATCTCTTTTAAGGGAAAATGTGATGAGACACCTATTGGTTAGATGTAAGGTAGATGCTAAAACACTTAGGCACTGGCTCTCAATCTTGGTCACTCATGGACTCTTCTGAGGGGTGTGAAGAATACACCTGCCCGGGCCCCATCCCCAAGAGTCCAGTTTAACTGGTCTGGCACTTGGTTTGGGCAAAGGAATATTTTAATGCTCCCCGGTAGTTCTTTCAGGCAGAAAAGATTGAGAAGCAAGGTATTAAGGCAAATCCAAATTCTTCATCGGGTGCATTCGTTTCTGGCTTCTGGTGTGATCTGTGAGGTGGCTCTGCTTTTATTGCCCTGGGTGGGCCCTTTGTCTCTGTGTGAAGTAGTGCATCTCAAGGGAGAGAGTGCTCACTTATGCACGTACATAAATGCCCTCTAGCACCGTCTTTGCTCTACCAAATCCTACCCAAAAGGACTGGAAATTGCCATTAAAGTGATAGTCTCAGGGCACCTGGGCGTGGTTCGGTTGGTTAAGCTTCTGACTCTTTGATTTTGGCTCAGATCATGTGCTCACAGTTCATGAGTTTGAGCCCCGCATCGGGCTTTGTGCTGACATTTCAGAGCCTGCTTGGGATTCTCTCCCTCTCTCCCTCTCTCTCTGTCTCTCCCCTGCTCATGCATGTGAATGCTCTCTCTCTCTCTCAAAATAAATAAACTTAAAAAAAAAAAAAGATGATAATCTCAAGAACCAGATAGGGCCCCTGTTCAACTCTCATCCCTGTAACCTTGAGCCAATAACCTGAACTTCTTGAGCCTGAATTTCCTCACCTATACCTCACACAACCCTTACAGAATTAAATGAGAAAACACTGAATACAATGCATAGATCATAGTAAACACTAAAAAAATGTTTGTTGCTTGCACATCAACAGAGATGTGGAATGTTCTCAGGACCCATGTATTGTGATGCTGTTGTAACTAAGGACCAAAATGGAAAAGCCAAGCAGATAACAATAAACAATAACCATTACAGCGGTTCTCCCCTTGAGATAAGAGAACTAAGAGCCAAAGAGTTTAGGGTCACATAGCTAGTGAACAGGTAAGTGGACTTCGCTAGTCTCCACATCACCACTCCTCCGTGTTTCTCTGTGTCAGTGAAAAGCTCTTAAAGAAGAAGGACGTGGCCCTTGGTGACGTCGCCCCTTAACTGTGCCTGAGGAAAGGGGGTTTACACGCAGCTTAGGTCTTTCTCGGTTAAGACGGGTTCTCTAGAGAGACATTAGCATGGGAAGCCGAAATAGACAGGGTCTTCCAATTGCCACAGGCCCCTCGAAAAATCGTCTTCTGCACCTTTTATTGTTCGCTTCCCTTCCTCACAGCTCCCCAGCCCCTCAGAGCACACGAGGCCCACAGCAGCCCACCCGGCATGGCCAAGACAGTCTCCCTGGCTGGCTGCCATTGTAAGATGAGGGCCCCCAGCTGGGACAGGTGAGCCCCACCTCTTTGTCCACCTTCTGGTTGCTTTCCCTCATTCTAACAGAACCAAGGTCCTCTGCAACTCTGCTTCAGACAGTCCGGATTCAGATCAGTGTTTCCCAAGTTTTGGTAGTGGCGTTTTTTAAAATAAGGCATGCCCGCTTTTTAATAAACTAAACACAGACTCTCACACCCCCACCCTGCCAGAGTTTCTGATTCTTTGCACTCCCACCCTCTTGTTCAGAGACCATTCTCTGTCCATCCCCAAGGCGACTAAGATCTACTGTCAAAAATAGAGCTGGCAGCTATGCAGCCTCTAACATGGGACACTGTGTTAACAACTAAAGCAGACTTTCCTTAGTTAGTCTTTTTTTTTAATGTTTATTTATTTTAGAGAGAGAGAGAGAGAGACCACAAGTGGGGGAGAGGCAGAGAAAGAGGGAGACCCAGAATCGGAAGCATGCTCCAGGCTCCAAGCTGTCAGCAAAGAGCCTGACGTGGGGCTCAAACTCATGAACCGTAAGATCATGACCCAAGCTGAAGTAGGGCGCTTAAACGACAGAGCCACCCAGGCACCCCTCCTTGGTTAATCTTGATGATCATGCCTTGAAACATATGCATCCCATCATCTTCATTTTGCAGATAAGGAATCCAGGGCTTGGAGATGCTGAATAATGTGCTCAGGACCACAATGCAGTGGATGATTTGGGCCAGGATCCCAGCACGTGGGTCCTGTGCTTCTAACCGTAACCCCGAGCCTCTCCATGAGGGTGATCTTACTCCCCAGGGGACTTGTGGCAGTGTCTGGCAGCATGTGGATGTGCCCCATGGGATGCCACTGCGTCTAGGGAGTAGAGGCTGGGGAGGCTGCAAAACCATCCTCAAGTGCACAGCCCTACCTCCCAACAGAGAACTGTCAGCCCCAAATGTTGGTAAGGTTGAGAATGCCTGCCCTTGACCTACCTGGTTTTAGTTGTACTCGGGAAACAGTAGTTAACTACTGTATGTGCTCTACCAGGTGTAGGGACTCCGTGTTTCCTGGCATGGAGAAAGCAAGGGGCACTTCATGTCCCGCTGATCAGCCATGGGCACCATCAGACTGGGCCAGCCCATCCTGCTTCCTTTCTCCTTTCTGCTCTTCCTCTTCTCCGTGAGACCAGAAGCTCTTTCCGGTGAGGGGAGGGCAGGTGGGAGGGAGC
>NW_027529442.1:4522912-4615240 GCF_008692635.1 Crocuta crocuta | reverse complement strand
TGTGATCTGCAGTGAAAAGGAACAGGGGGAAACTTTTGTGATCGTACGAACTGCGAGGCAATCATCTGGAGACCTGGCCTCCACTGTCCAATTACTCTGTTCGCACTCAACCCCTAACCCTCGGTGAGGGTTCCAGTCGAATCAGCGCTTGCCGCCCATGTCCCGAGTCTGTCTGATTGGGAGGACCGCCCCTCCCCCCCCCACCCCCCCCTTGCTGATCCCAAAATGGGACTGAGAGCGCAAGCAGGTCAGGATTCCACAGCTACCTTAGTTGGCTGTCCTGGGCATCATGGGTGCCGGGACTCGCCAGGCATCGCTCACAAGTGCACCACAGGGCACGTGCCAGGTCCTCAGGAGGGCCATTCCCTGCTTCAGGAGGGCCTGGGAGGCGGAAGAGCTCTGAATTCAGTCAGGCTAACTAGGATTTGAATGCTCCTGTGTGATCTGGGGGGACCCCCTCTCCTGCAACCTCCCTGAGCCTCAGATTCCTTTTTTAAAAACAGGAGTAACAAAACCTACTCTTAGGATGCTCATGAAAATCCAGTGGGGTTGGATATGTAAACTCGTTCAGCGGCATGCCATGTCCGTGGAAAATACTCAAAAGGGTGCCTCGTGAAATTCCAGGGAAGGAAAACAAAGGGCAGGACTTGGCTGTGGAGGAATGGGGGCAGGGCCGGGCAGGTGGACAGTAGTGGCAACAATTGTAGTGATGGCATTACTTGATAGTAACTCATCAGTTGTTAAGAAATTGCTAGGGGACAGGGCGATACCTCGAGCGTCGTGTGCATTAGCTCATTTTGTAAAGTGTGGTCTATTATTCCCTGATCCAGCCCCCTACAAAATGTTTCCCTCCCCTCTTCCCCGCCATGTAGTCTTCTATAGCATTTAGCACTGGATGCCACTTAATACTTAGTTTATTGTCCGCCTCACCCACTGGAAGGAACACTGCTTGAGGGCAGAGGCTTGGAACTTTTGCTGTTTTGCTTTTGCTGTTTTTGCTGCTGCTGGGGCATTGTCTGACACGTGGCTCTTATTTCCTAAATCACATGTGGTCAGCATCCATTTTATAGATGGGAACACAGAGGCGGAGAGAAGTTAAGGGATCTGCCCAAGGTCACACGGCTAACGAGAGAGGCAGCCCAAGTCCAGAGCCTTTAACCACCAGGGCCAAGTTTCTTGTACAGGGTTGTTTGGCCAGTAGGGGTGGCCACTGGGAAATGTCCTTGGGGCTCACACTTCAAACCAGCTCTGGACGCAGCAGGTCCTTTGACGGGGCTCGGAGCTTGGAGGAGAGGTGTAGGCGGAGATGGGATGGGAGATGGGATCAAACCACCAGCGCTGATTTCTTGTGCCTCTCTGTCAACCCCAGACATTTTCCATCTCGAACGGCCCCAAATAACGTAGCACAGGATTTGAGGTGGGATTTGTCATCTTTGCTCTGCCTCCCAGCACCCTGGAATGGGTCAACTTCGACTTCATATCCTCACCCTGTGTTCCATTTCAGCCCCAGAAAACATGTTTTGCCTTTAGCTTTCCTGAGAGGTAGGCCAGGGTGAAAAGGCATGGGCTCCCAACTTTTTCCCTGTAATTTTATCGTCTCTTCTAAAATACACCCAAAAAGGGTTTTTAAAATATTACAGAACTACATAAATAGATGCAATTGATCCTTGAAGAACTTGGGGTTGGAGGTACCAAACCCCTGTACCGTCAAAAGTCTGCATATAACTTGAGTCCCCCAAAATGTAACTACTCATAGCCTCCTGTTGCTCAATGTAGTATATACTGTGTTTGTACATAGTAAGCTAGAGAAAAGAAAATGTTAAGACATTCATAAGGAAAATACATTTACAGCACTTCAGTGTATCAAAGAAAAACTGTATAGTTTTTCAAACTATGTTATTCAAAGATCAGCTGTACTAAATAAGTTGAAATTGTCCCATAATTTCCATCCCCTCTACCATTAGGTGACTATTCCTTTAACATTTGTCTCTGAGCACATACTGACAGATACATAATTACAAGCAAAAAGTTCTCATACCATTTTGCAATGTGTTTTTTTACTTAACAGTATACCTTTTTCTTTCCCTTCCTCATATGAAACTACATATTGTTTCATTATATGATTGTACCATCATTTTTTTTTAACACATCCCCTATTTCTGGATGCTTGAATTTTTTCCAGTTGTTCATGGCTACAATCTGTGTTTTAGTGAACATGATTTTACTTATATCTGTGTGCTGGTTTGTGTCTTCCCATAGCATAAATCCCTAGAAATGGGACTTGTAGTTCAATGGATATGCACAACGCAGGTTTCTGTAGATGGTACCACATTGCCTTCTTCTAGAGAGTACAGGTTTGTACTTTCATCAAAGTCTAGGTGCTCTGAGCTGGCCACTTGGTAGGACCAAATCCTGCTTGAAGACGGGGATTCCAGAACATCGCCAGTGTGGTCACACATCCGCTCTGATATTGCAGGGTTTTATGGGCTCGCAGAGCAGAGAACCGCTCCGATGGCCCAAGAGTTGGAGCCAGACCAAGTAAACTCCCTCCCTCTCGGCATTCTCCAGCAGCCTGATGGGTTTCTCGGGAGCTAGCCATCTGAGCAGTTTCCAGGGGCGCTGTGCTGCCATCCACCCAGGCTGGGTTGGCTCGGGGACCACACTTAGTGACAGGGGCTGGGGAATTAAGTCATCAGTCTCCATCCACCAGCCAAGATCTGGTGGGAAAGGTAACTCAAACTGTCCTGGAGATCTGCGTCTGAGAGCGGCTCACGGCTTGGCAGGTCACAGACGCTCACACCTAGTTTGGCGCTAGCGATGCAGTTATGTAACAGGCAGCTTTTTGGATTCTGAATTCCGAGGTTGCCCGCACGTGAGGGGCGGGGGGGCTCGCCTGTTTATTTAGTCACACTCATCTGACTTCAAAGCAGTGGGGTTTTGAATTTTAAGTAGGCATCAAAATCAACCGAAGAGCTTGTTGAAAATGCAGATTCCTGAGCTCCGCTGCTGTAAATTCTGATGTGGTGGGTCTGGGACAGGAGCCAGGAAACTCCATTGTCAGACAAACCACCCACATGATTCTGAAACAGGGGGTACCCGGAGCACACCTTATTTTAAAGTGAGTCTTGACCATTCCCTCCTGACCTGCTGGGGACAAAGCACAGGCCAGCAGATACTACCCAGTCCACGTGAGACCTAGCAATGGGTTTGGTGTGATGAATGGTGATGAAACTGACAGATCTTGGGTTTACGTTTCTTTTGCTTTTTCTTTCTGCCAACAAATTGTATCTTTAAGTGTTCCCTGTCTGGGAACCTCCCAGGTATTTTCATTTCAAATTCTTTTTTTTGTAATGTTTTATTTATTTTTGAGAAAGAGAGAGAGGCAGAGTGCGAGTTGAGGAAGGGCAGAGAGAGAAGGAGTCACAGAATCAGAAGCAGGCTCCAGGCTCTGAGCTGTCAGCACAGAGCCCGTCATGGGGCTCGAACTCATGAGTGTGAGATCATGACCCAAGCCAAAGTCAGACACTCAGCCGACTGAGCCACCCAGGTGCCCCAGGTGTTTTCATTTCAGACAGCCCTCTGGTACTTCTCGCTCTCTCTTTACTCACTCAATCAGAGACCATTCCTTTGAGGAGCCGGCTCTCCTCTGGTACCTATACGGTGATCCATACCGATCCGATACTGGGAGGTGTCTGCCTTGGATCATAGAATCAAAATCAGACTCTCACAGAAATGAGTGAAGGGAGTCCAAAGGTACAAACATCCAGTTATAAAATAAAAAAGTCCTAGGGGGCATGTCATGTACAACATGGGAACTACAGTTAATAATACTGTATTGTATATTTGACAGTTGCTAAGAGAGAAGATCTTAGAAGTTCTCATCATAAGAAAAGCAGTTGTAACTTTGGTCATGAGTATTAACTAGACTTATTGTGATCATTTTGCAATATAGACATATATCTAGTCATTGTGTTGTACACCTGAAACTAATACAATGTTACATGTCAGTTACATCTCGGTAGAAACAAAAAACAAAAGCCTTTTGAACCATGTCAGAAAAAGGGGGTACCTGAGTGGTTCATTCTGTTCAGTGTCCAATTTTGGCTCAGGTCATGACCTCACGGCTCGTGGCTCCAGCCCCACATTGGGCTTGTACTGTGCTGAGCCTGCTTGAGATTATGTCTCCCCCTCTCTCTGCCCTTCCCCCACTTGCTCGTGCTCGCTCGCTCTCTCTCTCTCTGTCTCTCTGTCTCTCTCTTTCTCTCTTGCTTTCTCTTGCTCTCTTTCTAAAAATAATTTAATTAATTAAATTTTGTTTTAAATCAGACCCTTAGCTGAGAGAAATTGGAGAACCTCTAGTTCAGGTACAGAGGGAAGAAAGGCTGAGGTTCAAAGAGAAGTGATTTATTCAGAGTCTTTCTGGAGTTTGCAGCCGAGCTGTGACGGGACTCCAAGGCCTTTCGTATCCAGGCCAATTACTTTTTCCACTACCCTAGTAAACACAGTTTATAGGAAATGCACAACCCATGGAATTCTACAAAGGAAATTGAAGATCTGAATAAGGAAAAAGGGGATTGGCCTGCCAGGTGGGGCTGAGGCCAAGACCAGGGTGCGAAAAATGAGGCAGCCTCCGTGGACACATAATTGAAAAGGGTGCCAAAACCTCAGTAATCAAGCAGTATTTCGCTGCCGCATTTTAAGAATCAAAATTCATGCAAAAATCCATGATTAAGAAAATTTAAAAATTGTAAATGAAGGCAGGATCAGTTTTACTGATTATCTTCTTTTGGCCTTAGTCTTCGATGTCCACTGCACACGGCGCAGTGACAGTGATGGAGTTAGAAACTGTAAGCAGATATGTTTGGATTTTAAACCGGAAGTCAGCATTAAGCCACCATTTCCCAGAACGTGTCCTTTTGAGCAGGGACGCTGCCAGGTGGGAAAGGGTTTCTCTTGTCAGAGTATCTTCTTTATGATAACATCCACTGCTTTTGAGCTAAATGTTTTGAGACGTTCTTCAGAAGTTACCAAACGTCCTTGCTTACAGAATCCTTTTTCGTATAATCTGGAGAAGATCCTTTGGAAGAGCTTCATTAACTCCCAGCGTGGGCTATGTGTGCGGTTGGCAAGGTCAGAGGAGAGGGCTTTGAAGGCTTGGGAGGCCTCTGGATTCCCAGGTCTTCCTGGGCTAGCAGCTGCCTCTTCCATCTGCATGAAGGACGAGTCTGGCCAAGCCCAGGCTGCCTTGGGAAGCCAGCAAAGGGCACAGATCGAGAGCAGCAAGGGGAGTTTGAATGGCCAGGTTCAGTGTCTTTCTGCTTTCCAAGAACTCAGTTCCAGCTCTGCTCCCGTCAGAAGCAGGGAAATAGATTCGCGGCAGCTTCATTGATGCTGATGAGTGGAAAAGAAGGGAACAGGGGAGAGCAAGACCATACTTGTTCTCAGCGTTCTTCGGTTCCCAGAGATTTGGGGGTATCACACACGCAGGGACAGCCGTCTGGTTGGTGTATGAGCCACACCTTCCCAAGTGCGTTCTGCGAAACGAGGGAAACCAAGCTTCCTTTCCAAATTCATGGTCAACGAAAGCACCCAGACTTTTGCTGTTCTGAGTGAACACGAGCCTCTCTTGGGGAATGGTTAGAAATTTGGAATCTTGGGCCTCACCCCAGATGCCGTGGATCCCAAGTCATCATTTTAAGGAGACACCTAGGGCACTTGCCATGCCTGCTCAAGTTTGAGAAGAAGCTGCCTCTTGGAAATCTGAAGAACTCATTCAGTGCCTGCCTTCATCCCTGATTCCCATTATCATCCATGACCTTGGGCAAGTTTGCTCATCTTTTTTTTTTTTTTTTTTTTTTTTTCTATTTTCAATTCTTCACCGACAGGTACCCCTTACCTTCCCCTCCAGACACAGAGGGAGGCCCCAATGAAGAGTATATTAAGTGTAAATGACTAACAGAAGTAATAACGATTACTTGAAAACTTAATTCTTACCTAAGAACTGTATCCTGTAGTTTGATTTTATAAGCTCTTGACGAAAGCCCAAAACCACATCTCTTTCCGTACGTGCATCATTTTGCATGCACTCATTAATTCGTCCATTTTTCCATTCCTATCCTATCCTTTCATCAATTCTTCATGCTACCCAGCCATCCTTTTAGAAGACACTCCATCTTCCAGTCCTTTACTGTATCGTTTCACCAATCTGTCAGTCCGGTAATTGGCTCTGTCATATATGATATCATAAACCTTTATACCAAGAAGAGCACTTTGTCAGCCCTCAGCTGTGTGTAAGTAGGATTTTTTTTTTTAATGTTTTATTTATCTCTGAGAGAGAGAGGTAGCATGAGCAGGGGAGGGTCAGAGAGAGAGAGGGAGACACAGAATCCGAGGCAGGCTCCAGGCTCCGAGCTGTCAGCACAGAGCCTGACGCGGGGCTCAAACCCACGAACTGTGAGATCATGACCTGAGCCTAAGTCGGACACTTAACAGACTTAACAGAGCCACCCAGGTGCCCCAGTGTGTAAGTAGGATCTTGAGGAAGCAAGGATTCCCAAGCTTAAAGATGACTTTGTGTACTGCCCCTTACATCCGTAAATCACTTTCATCCAGCCTTCTATCCCCCTTATCAAAATGGCTGGCATTACTTGGGGAAGGCATGTGCCTAAGGGGTAAGAGAGGCTTGTGGACAGGCAGGTGTGACAAATGTGTGACTGTGCCCAGTGGTAAGACCATCGATGGTGAAGGCCCCTGTGCATTCCACCTGGAAAAGGAAAGAAAGAAATGTAACCCTTTAGACCAAACACAGCCTAACATATTAGCTGCTGGTTTGAGGCCTATGTACCAGGTGTACCAGTCGAGCCTACCAGAAGGGGGATGCTTGACCCATACTTGCCTTGCAAACCGTCGTGAGTACATTCTCACCTCTCTTGGTGGTAGTTTTAATAAACGTGTTATAGATGTGAAACCAGCAGAAATGGGTCGGAATCCCGAGCTGCAGCTCAATGATTGTGCTCGTGCTGGCACTTCACAGGTCAAGCATTAGACCATGACCAGGACCCCAGAAACTCCTTCATGTCCCTTCCACTCTCTGCTCCTCCCTCATCTGCAAAGCAAGCACTGTCCTAACTTCAAGCAGTGTGGATTCGCTTGCAGTGGTTTTTAACTTGATAGAGATGGAAACATCCTATTTGTATCCTTTTGTGTCTGGTATCTTTCACTTTATGAGAGCCATCCTTGGCGTTGCAGATAGCAGTAATTCTTCTGTGTACAATAGGAAATTATCCATTCATGAAAAGGATTTTTTGAATTGGGGCCACGGGTTCAAAGCTCAAATGTGTGGATGGTTCTTCACTTCTCTCTTTGCCTCTTGTCTGTCAAATCGGTAACAGCCTTGTGGCCATAGTCCCTGTACTCTTTTCTACTCACAAAAATAAAAGGCAGGAAGTATTAGTATTCAGGTGGCTGCTGTGTGACCTTGAGCAAATCCTTCCAACTCCCTGTTACACACTTGAAAAGCTTGCGTATCAATGCCTAGCTGTTTCATATGTGACAGCATTCATAAGAATACTTTATAAGTGATAGATAAATGGTGAAAGACCATGAGAACATTCCATCTGATCTCACTGTGCCAGCACGAAGTACGTTTTCACCTGCTTCATATTCACCATCATCCTAATGAGCTAGAGGCTAGTCTGATTCCCATTTTACAGATGAGGAAACTGAGGCAGAAAGCAGGCCAGAGTTTTGCCTGAGGAGGCATAGCTCTAGGAGACAGAGCCGGAAGGTGAACTTCAAAGCAGCGCTCTTCTCCGCTCCCCTGTGCTGTGGCTCAGGTGCTTTATTAAACCTGCCTACAAGTACGGGAAGGATGCTTTCAAAGCCAAGGTGGCCTAGAAGAACCTCTCTGGCTCCTCTTTGCCTCCCTGGCCTCGCCCCCACCAGTCGTCCGGCTAAATGTACCTTCTGCTCCAGTCACACTGCCCTTTTGTCACTTCTTGGAGCACTAGGACCTTTTTCCAGAGTGTTCCATCTGCCTGGAGCGCTTTGCCCACCATTGGTGTGGCTGGCTCCTTCAGACCTATAACTTTTTTTTTTTTTTAACGTCTATCATTTTTGAGAGACAGAGACAGAGCATGAGTTGAGGAGGGGCAGAGAGAGAGGGAGACACAGAGTCAGAAGCAGGCTCCAGGCTCTGAGCTGTCAGCACCGAGCCCGAAACGGGGCTCGAACCGCAACCGGCCTGATCATGACCTGAGCCGAAGTCAGACTTTAAAAAAAAATGTTTTTAATGTTTTATTTATTTCTGAGAGGGAGAGAGGGACAGCGTGAGCAGGGGAGGGTCAGAGAGAGAGGGAGACACAGAATCCGGAACAGGCTCCAGGCTCTGAGCTGGCAGTCAGCACAGAGCCCAACGCGGAGCTCAAACCCACGAACCATGTGATCACGACCTGAGCCGAAGTCGGAAGTTTAACCGACCCAGCCACCCAGGTGCCCCTAGGTCCTTTAGGTGTTAGGATAGTTATCACCGACCATCACAGAGTTCTCTGCCAGCACTCTGTTTAGGGAGAGCTAATCTTTTGGCCCTGTCATTGCCTTTTCCTTCGTCCTGTGATTACTCTCTGTAATGGCTGTACTGATACACTGAATGAGCTATCGCTCTTCCCTTTGAGATGTCATCAGAAATGGCCTTGTCCACAGAGCCTGGCAGTGTTAGGACTTCATCTAGAATCCTTGAAGAAACCAAATGGGTCTCCAAGTCCCTGGCTGTCCACTCTCTACCATCGGGGAGCCATTGAGCTTCTGGCCCGTGTAGTCAAGTGTCTCCTGAGCATAGACTCCAGTGGCCTCCCCGTTGACTTGGGTAAATGGGCTCTGGAAAGCAGCGTGGGGTCAGTGCGAGCCCAGAGCAAACTCTGGCAAACAATCTTCACCTGGTTTGAATTTCTTACGCATCCTTTCAATTAGCAATAGGCTTTGTGGCTACCCAACCACAATCCCCCACAGGGCTGAAAATGAGTTAAAATTGACCCCACATGTTTCTAAAAATGTCACTTTCGGGTCTCTCCCTTCACTACCTTGTACACGTTCATCTGTATTGGGAAGTTAATGAGCAGCTCCGCGGGTAGAAGGTAAGGGACTTCCAGTCGAATCAGGGTTTTGATGTCAACCAGGCTCTTCCTTTCAGCTGTCCTGGTCTGCAAGAAAAGTGACGTTTTGGTTTAGACAAGTTAGACATTTGTCACTTCTCAGCCAGTCTGGCTCAAAGACAAGTCTCCAGCATGAATGCTGCTAAAAACCACCGCCTCTGTCTCTGGGGACACCAGAATCGGTCGCGGCCACCTCCGGAACCAGCTGGTTGTCAAGCAGCTGTTCTTTATCGCCAAGGGGTGGAGAAATGGCCCTTCCCTCGAGGGAGAGCCAGGCGGACCGTGGGGACGTGGGAAGTCAGAAGCATGCCCCTCTCCCCCCAGCCCGCCTCAACCTCCCTCTGGGCAGCAGCTGCCTAAAGGAAAGTGTTTCGTCTGCCAGCACTTTTCCTGGAACCACGAGAGCAGATGGCAGACATGTGACTGTAAGCACTCATGACCAGCTCGTCACTAGGGACCCACTCGACAGGCTGGTGACCAGAGTAAGGAAGTAAGAGCACCGCACCAAGGGCTCGAGATTTCAGAAGCCTCAAATGGGGGAGGGAAAAGAAGACCATGAAGACCTTAACCACAGGGAACTCTTGAAACCCACCAAGAGAGAGACAAACTGTCAGGAGTGGGTTCATGGAGGGGAGTTCGGAGAGCAAACAACTTTGCAGTTCCCTGATTGGGAAGACATACCAACCCCCCCCACCCCCGCCACCGTTGTTCTCTAGAAAGAGAGCACATCCACCCTGTCTGGTGGTCAGGTTCATGTGCGCAGTGTGAGGTAAAGCAAGATTAACCCAGTTTCACTAGAAGATCGCGAACAGATTGCTTCCTAGCCTGTGGTGAGCAGTCTCTCCGGGACCGGATCTGTTTGCCCAGCGGTCCTCAGCCGGGTCGGTGTTACTCCCACGGGACACTGGGCAATGTCCCAAGACGTTGTGAGTTGTCACAACTGGAGGGGTGTGCTGCTGGTGTCTAGTGAGTGGAAGCAGGGATGGTGCATTGGAGAAGCATCGGAGAAGGCACATAACAGCCCCAGACAGAAAGAAAAAGTATTCTGCCCAAGATGCTAACAACACCAAAGCTGAGAAACCCTGAATCAGTGTCTCTGAGGGTGTAGGGTTTCCTAGGGGAGAAGCATCTTTAGTTGCAAAAACGATTGTCCTTGAACCTCGGTCACAACTCTGGCGCGTCATTCCAGCCCTCACAGGCATGTGAATCACCAGCGGCTCTGGCGCAAATGCAGGTTGGGATTCTGCCAGTGTGGTTAGGGCGCCCCCACCTCTGGTCCCAGGGCACGCTCTTAGCAGCGAGGGATTGTGAGTGTGTTCATCATCTCGCCCTCCCTTTCCTTCTCCTTCTCCATCTCTTTTCGTCGCTGCCCTAGTGCGTTCCCCGTCCTACTCTGTTCGAACATTCCGTGCCCTGTCACTAAGGAACATTCGGCGGTGGTTAAACTCCACTGCCCGGGTGATGGCTTCTCTCCAGCTGTTGCCAATTTGAAATTCTGAGTGTTGATGAAATCAATTGACTTCGTTGGAAAAAGGACCCCAAGGGACCTGATCAAACTCACCCCCACACACTTAAATCAACTTGTACCTCAAAGACATTTCTCGGCATGCTCCGATAGACCATGTACAGCACATGACTTTGGGGATGCTTAGGCTGGATACAGCTTCACAGCACATTCGCCTCTTAAACCAGAGGTGACAAACTGTTTCTAGAATGGACCAGATGATAAATATTTTAGGCTTTGTGGGTCACACAGTCTGTCGTGATTACTCACTCCTGCCATTGTAGTGAGAAAGCAGCCCTAGACAGTATGCAAATGAATGGGTGTAGCTGCGTTCCAACAAAACTTTATTTACAGGGGCACCTGGGTGGCTCAGTCGGTTAAGCGTCCGACTTCGGCTCCGGTCATGATCTCACGGTATGTGGGTTCAAGCCCCACATCAGGCTCTGTGCTGACTGCCAGCTCAGTGTCTGCAGCCTGTTTCGGATTCTGTGTCTCCTTCTCTCTCTGACCCTCCCCTGTTCACACTGTCTCTATTTCTCTCTCAAAAATAAATAAAACTTTTTTAAAAAAAAAAACTTTATTTAAAAAAAGAAGCAGTGAGCTGGATTTGGCCCATGGGCTCCAGGTCGCAAACCCCTATTCTAAACAATTCCTATTCATATCTCTGCTTCAGAAAACAAAATAGTCATATAGGGAAAACCTGACTGAAAGTCTGAGTCATAAATGTCTATAGGGCTAAGGTGAGTAGTTACTTTGATTGCACAGAACTATAAAATGAAATGCATTATTTAAGTTGGCAGAAACAATGATGTCTTTCTATGCCAATTTCTTTGGGGGTGGTGGGGGGAGGAAAAGGACTAGACAGAGGAATAAATAAGGAACGGAAAGATGTACTAAAGGGCTACCCTTACCTTGAAGTCTGCATGGTCTTTTCTTTGGGCTTGAGCACGTTTCTTCTGCTCTCGGAATAAATGGAGAGATGGAACACCACAAAGACTGCCTTTCTCTTCCATCAGACCCAGGGCATTCTTTGGAGGTATTGATTTTTCTTGCTGTCACTGGCTTGTCTGAGGCCTTATATTTGAGGTGCGAGGATATTGCTCAGTCTGAAGCGCTGGCGTCACTTAGAGCATCCTGGCTGTAGCTTCGTGCTGACGGTTTAACCACAGAGAATCACAGGCTCAATTCAACACAGACCGCTCCTTGTTGGGGCAAGGGCCATGGGTGCTGAGGGAAAACTGCAGCCCCTGGGCGTTGCTGTAGCTCCGGGCCACACAGATCGCTGGGATCAGGATTGATCGAGGCCCTGTAGCACTTCTCACAAATCCTACATTATTTGGAAAGGAAAAGACCCTCTGTATTCATGAGACAGATTTCCGCTGGAGAGAACGACTTAACATCCATGCCCCATGCTGTCAGATGGGATTCTTCAGCCAGGCTCTCCAGAGTGTGTTGGACCTCTGTGATCACCCCGGTGTCAAATGTGGGGTCAGACTCCAAGGGCTCCCTGGGGAATTTAGTTAGCGGTCTCTGCCTCCCGCACCACGCCTCGCCTGCAGGCATGCGCATGCAACGCACCAGGGCTCAGGTAGCCAAAAAGTAAAGTGGGTCTATTGCAGCAGGAGAGAGTGACATTTTGTACCTCCATTCGGTTGGAGTGTGTCTGTATGCAGTGATCTGACACTGAGTCTGCTGCTGCACAAACGGAAGAAAGAGTTGAATTTCATCCGTGTGGAGAAGCTGTCTGCGGCTGCTGTCAGGAGGCACAAATTATTTGATCAGCAGCTCATCTTCAATAACCGCTGCTGTGTGGCCTGTGAGGGTCATCATCGTCCTTGGATTCATTCAGGCATATGATCACACCTGCAATTTGTCTACCTTAGCAGGTGGCTGAGTATAAAATTCTTGGGGCCTGCTGCCTTTCACTGGGGTTGGGGGGTGGGGGTTGGAGTCTTGCTTACTACTTTCTTCCAGCATATAGAATACCAGAATACGAGGCGGTGAGCCTGAGGGCTGGCAAACAGGAGTCCATTCCTGCTACCTTGGAGGTTATAGACTAGCCAAGGAGTTGAAGATCAAACACATATGACACATATTCCTACCATTGTGATGAGTCTTAACAAGGAAAAAGTACTTTTCTCCTCATCTAATGTCACTACAACTTCCAAACTCAGATGGTGTTGTTATACCCATTTTGCAGATGTGTCTCTAGAGGCTCAAAGGTTACCCCCACCTCCAAGTCATCCAGCCAGAAAGTGGCTCTCCAGTTCAGCTCGTAGAGCGGAAAAGAGCGTTTCTCGAGTTGAAGTGCGATCTGTATTGTCGTGGAGACATGTAGTCGGTGATTTAAACACATCTCGTGAGCTGGGATTAATAAGCCCAAGCGTTTTTGTGCAGATCGAGGAGCTAATTATAAACCACACGGTCTTCAGCTTTAAAATTGGAGAACCCCACAGATGGTGGGCTGCCTGATGAAGCATCGCAGACAATGAGATTGACAGGTGTGACCGTGTGTTTCTGTTCCTGATGGTTGGCATCCCACCCATCTGAATTACAGTCAGCTGTTCTTTAAGTCCTGGCCCACTCCGGGCCAGGGAATAGCTACTTTTTCCTGGCGGACAGTATGAGGATTCATTGACCTTAACTCCACAAATACTGATGAGCACCAATGAGGCACACTCCTCGTTCTAGGGGAGTCCAGTGAACAGCGGTACACAATGCCTGCTCCCAGGGGACATCCATTCAACTGCAAACATGAATGAACTTAAGAAAATAAGGTAGGGTGGGAGCCTTAAAAGTCAAGGCTACAGAGTGACTGGTTGTTGGGGGGTGGGGGGAACAACCTGCTCCTTTAGAAAGAGCAGTCAGGGTGGGTACCTCTCAAGAGATGACATTTATGGGAGGGCCTTAATGATCAGAAGTCAGCAGTGCAGAGGGGAGAGTTTTCCAAAGGAGGCTGAAATGGGCTTGCTGCTAGGTATCTAAAGCCAAGGAAGCTGGGAAGAGAGTTTAGCAGGTGAACTGGAGAGACCCAAGGGCCTTGAGGTTTACCTAAGGACTCTGGATTTTGCCTATAATGAAATTAACCACAGAGCCACCCTGTTAAGAGTCAAGTACATGATGAGTGCTCATCTGTGGATGACATTGGCCATTCTATTCATGTCCCACATGCAGGAAGACTTCTGGAGGACAATCTGAGTTAATCAATACGAAGCTTTATTAATATATAAGTAAATGTATTAATAATGTCTACAGTGAGCAGGTAGCATTTCCAGTCCCATTCGCACATCTGTGGGAGAATCGCTTATGATTGGGATAAGTGATAGTAGGCTATGCGTTGAGCAAGGGGACCCTCCGGTACTTGGCAGAGTGTTCTTTTCTGAGGAGGGTCGAGGTGGTTAAGGTTATCCTGAGATTGCCCAGGACACAGAAGTACAACACGAGGGGGCGAGATCACCTCCCAGTGGTACTGAAACTGCCCTTCTTCACGTTAACCTGGAAACCAGAATCTGTTCACACACAGGATGTCCTCAGAAATGCTTGACTTGGAGACTTAACAAAAGACAGGGTGGGGAAAACAGCTTGTTTGGGAATTTGTGGTATCTGCTAGCTTCTTGATGCCAACCCTGTTTCCATTCCAGCGTTTGAGGAGGAAGCCCAGCAACGATTGTTGTGCCCAGATGTGTGTAGCCTTTGTTTCTCCCTGTGATTGTGGAAGAATTTTTTCCTTCCCTACTGCATGGAGTTCATCTGCTCCGACGACTCATTCATCATCCTTGGTTGCTGTCCTGTCCTCTCCGCCTTCAGTTTGGGGCCGTTCTGGAAATGATTAGGCTGTTGTAAATCAGCTTTTATGAAGTGTGTGTCAGAGATAAGCAGCAGGGAAAACGGGAGTTAAAGAACTCCTCCCCTCTTGCTCTGACAATTACCCCAGTAATGGAATTAAAAAATATATATGACTAGAGAGTGTGATGGTTGGCAGAATATGTTCTCTGCAGGCATATCCAGCATTTAAGTTTGGCCCTTTAATGCGAGCACTGTTTTATTTTTATGCCATTTTATTGGGGTATAACTTAAGATAAAGCAAACCGAATATTAAAACCACACTTCAAGGAACTTTTCTGTGTGTACCCTTTTATAACCACCGCCCAGATCTAGATAGAGAACATCTCCAGCATCCTCCAAGTTTCCCTTATGTCCCTCCCCTCTGTCCTGATCTCTGCCATCATAGACCACCCCGGGCTGCTCTTGAACTTCATATAAAGGGGATCACACAGCACGTACTCTTTTGTCTACCAGCATTTTCTATGCAACATTCATCACTGTTGCTGGGTGTAGTCATTCTCAGTCTCGTGTGGGATTCCGTCAGATCGTGGCTTCTCAGTTGTGCCATTACTGACATCTGGAGCTGGTTAATTTTTGGTTGTGGGGACTGTCCTGTGTGTGCATCGTAGGATGTTTAGCAACATCTCTCTGATCTCTGCCCACTAGATGCCAATAGCGTACACCACCCACTCCCCACCCCATCCCACCCCCAGCACCAGGAATTTCCTTGGGCATTGAAAACCATTGCATCGTATACTACACCTTCCAGGAGATATTTTTTTAATGTTTATTTTCGACAGAGACAGAGCACGAGTAGGGGAGGGGCAGAGAGAGAGAGAAAGGGAGACACAGATTTGAAGGAGACTCCACACTCTGAGTTGTCAGCACAGAGCCTGACACGGGCTCGAACTCACAAAGATCATGACCTGAGCCAAAGTCAGACGCTTAACCGACTCAGCCATGCAGGCGCCTTGGGAGATTTTTTATTTAGCAATAAATTCCAGAAATGAAACAGACAATAACCAGAATGTACTCTTTACCTAGATTCACATATGACTATGTTATGAATATGATTAACAGTTTACCCCTTTCATTTTATCATTGCTTCTCTCTTGCTCACACACACACACACACACACACACACACACACACACACTTTATTTCTGAACTATTTGAGAGGAAATTGCATCCACCTCAGCCATTTACTACCATATTCTTCCATGTGTATTTCCCAAGAGCAGGGTCTTCTCCAACATTATCACAATTATCACCTTTACCAAAATTACCACAGCAAATTTAGCATATTTATTAATTGCCCATGTCCCAATTTTTGTCACTGTTTTCCACAGTTAACCCTTTATAACATTCTCATTACAGAATAGAGTCTGGCCCAAGATCATGTATTCTGTACCATTGCCTTGGTCCCTTAGTGTTCTTCAGTGTAGAATATTCCTTCAGACTTTAATGATACTGATAAAAAACACAGTTTAAGAAAATCCATTTTTTTCTTAATAGAATTTCCCTCATTTGGGAGTTTCTGTAATGTTTACTTCTGAATACATTCAGTATCTTCCTGGCTGGAACACTGCATGAGGGGTACTGTGGACTTCTTAGGACATACACTGGGTGACACATAATACCCAGCTCCCCCTCATCGGTGAGGTCAAGTTTGATCTGGTCCAAGTGCTCTCTGATTTCTCCATTGTGTGGCTACTAAATTTTCCCTTACGCTTAATACGTACATGGAAAAACACTCAACACCAGGCACATACCCTGCTTCCCCCATTACATTTTACCCCCTAACTTGAGTGTGGTTTGACTCTCACACAAAAATCTCTCATTATCTACAAAATGATGGTCTTCCAAGTTACGCACCCCTTTCTCTGTGCACTCAGTGTGCTCAGCCTTCTACTGCAGACAAGAGCCCACCCTTCTCCCCCATTTATTGATTGATGAGTGTATCTCTTATCGCTATGGACTCGTGATTTCCTCTTTCTTCAGTGGTTGATGAATCACTACTGTTTTAAACGATTTGATCCTCAAATTGGTCAGCTTTAACCAATTAGTGGGGGCCCCTTGATATTGTGCCTGGTGTTCCTCTGGCAAAGCTCCATCATTTTTCAGGGCACCTGGATGGCTCAGTCAGTTATGTATCTGACTCTTGGTTTTGGCTCAGGTCACGATCTCGTGGTTTCGTGAGTTCGAGACCCACATCAGCCTCTGTGCTGACAGCCCCTCCCTGCCCTTCCCCCACTCATGCTGTCTCTGTCTCTCTCCAAATAAGTAAACTTGAAAAAAATAGACACCTCCATCATTTTTCATTTGTAACACTTCCTTTCTGGCATAACAAGATGTTCGAGGCTCATACCTTCCCTTCTCCTGTCCTGGAATCAGCCATGTCTCCAGAGTCCTACTTCCTTTTCAGGGAGAATGGTAGAAAATACCACAATTTATTTATCCCTTTTTCTGTTAATTGACATCTGAGTTGTTTCTAGTTCTAGGCTATTTATAAAGTATTCTCTGAATACACCTATACATTTTCTGGGACCTATAAACTGATTTCTGTTAGGTATATAATCAAGAGAAGCAATGGAAAGCCCTATAATCTCCACTCTGTACGCTCAACAGAAGCGACATGTAAGTCCACACACACATGGACACAGATATTCAAAGCAGCTTCGTTGATAATTCGCGTATGTTTATGCGTGTGTATTTAGCTTAAATAGATATTGCCAAGTAGTTTTTCAAAGTGTTCATACCATTAGTTTTGTCAGGGATGTGAAGGTTGTTAGCCTCAGCAGGTCGGGAAGAATAATCCGTGGCAAGCATCATAATGGGCCATTATGTCCACTGACATGTTTTCCAGCAATAGCAGAACTGCTCACCTTCCAACAGATAATGAGTGGAAATTGGGGAGATTTTACCACCTGGTCTGTTCTTCAGCTCCTCTGCAGAGAGTGCTGCGTTAGGGTGGGCACGATGGAGGTTACTCAAGTCAAGAATCTCCCGCTACCTGCAAAACGGTTTTTATCTCAGCGGTGCCAACGACGGCACTTAGGAGCTGCAGGGCCATTGCTAGGGGCACCTGCTGTTTTCGCAAACATTAGGGTCATGGTGTTGTTTTAAAAGTGCCTCCCCAGGGGAAGAAGGGGTGTCCCAGGGTCGCGCTCAGATCTTCTGCCTGTTAGGGGCCCATTTCAAACCTTGGAACAGTCATTCACGAAACCGGCTGAGAGAGTAACTATCCCTCTGCGTACACCCAGGGAGTCACTTAGTGTTCCGGACATTTGAGATATGGGGTTTAGGCACTTTGGGGCACAGTGGAAGCTGCGGGAGGCTAACAGGAAAAGTTAGTTGGTCTGGTATGGGGGGTCTAGATTTGAGGCTCCCTGTCAGTAGGAACTGTTTGGGCATGGCCCAGTCTCTGCAGCTGAAATACCTGTCCTGTGTATTTATAGCACAGCATTAGAGCAAAGAGGTACCTGAAGCACTTTGTAAAATGAATTTTTTTTTTATGTCTTTATTTTACTTTGAGAGAGGGACAGGATGTGAGCAGGGGAGGGGCAGGGAGAGAGGGAGATACAGAATCGGAAGCAGGCTCCAGGCTCTGAGCTGTCAGCACGGAGCCAGAGGCGGGGCTCAGCCTCACAAACTGTGAGATCGTGACCTGAGCCCAAGTCGGATGCTTAACCGACTGAGCCACCCAGGTGCCCCTTAAGTGAAATCCTAAGCACAGGAAGCATCTCGCGTAAGATACACCGTGGACTTTTAGTAACTTCGAGAAGTCTTTGTAGGAATTAGTAACTAGGAAAAGGCAGCTCTGTGGATGCGTGTTCACCAGGCGCCCTCTCGGGGTGCCACTACCGCACTGTGGAATGGAGAATGCCCTCCCTCCGCTTTCCAAGAGCTCTTGTGCCGCGTCCAACTCCCTAGCCGCCTGCAGCGATCCCGGGAGGATGGTGGTTCAGATGCACCGACTGCACATTCGTATTAACCTCATGGTCCTCTCTTCTCTCTTCCCCACCCCCCACCGCCAGGCCTGTCCGCAGATGGTGGCGCCAAGCGCCAGGAGCACCTGTCCCGGTTTTCCATGCCTGACCTCAGCAAAGACTCCGGAATGAACGTCTCCGAGAAGCTGAGCAACATGGGCACGCTGAACTCGTCCATGCAGTTCCGGAGCGCAGAGTCGGTCCGCAGCCTGCTCTCCGCGCAGCAGTACCAGGAGATGGAGGGCAACCTCCACCAGCTCGGCAACCCCATCGGGTACAGAGACCTGCAGTCCCACGGGAGGATGCATCAGAGCTTTGATTTCGACGGAGGGATGGCGGGCGGCAAGCTGCCGGGGCAGGACGGCATGCGCATCCAGCCCATGAGCGAGCGCACGCGGCGGAGAAGCGCCTCCCGGGATGACCACCGCCGCTTCCGCCCTCACCGCTCCCGGCGCTCCCGGCGCTCCCGCTCCGACAACGCGCTGCACCTGGCCAGCGAGCGCGAGGCCATCTCCCGGTTAAAAGAAAGGCCCCCCCTCAGAGCCAGGGAGGACTACGACCAGTTCATGCGTCAGCGGAGCTTTCAGGAGAACCTGGGCCATGGGTCCCGCCGGGACCTATACGGCCAGTGCCCCAGAACGGTGTCGGACCTGGCTCTGCAGAACGCCTTCGGGGAGCGCTGGGGACCCTACTTCACCGAGTACGACTGGTGTTCCACCTGCTCCTCCTCTTCGGAGTCTGACAACGAGGGCTATTTCCTAGGAGAACCCATCCCCCAGCCCGCCCGCCTGCGGTACGTCACGAGCGATGAGCTGTTGCACAAATACAGCAATTACGGCCTCCCCAAGTCTTCCACGTTAGGGGGCAGGGGACAGTTGCACAGCAGGAAAAGACAGAAGAGCAAAAATTGTATCATTTCTTAATACGATTGGGGTGAAGGGATGGGGGAAGATGGGAGCTCAGAATGTAAATTCGGAAACTTGCACTGTTTTGAATTTTAAAGCGCTTTTGGGGGGTGGTTGCTGGAGAAGAGGTTAAGTGCTGGCAGTCGATGGAGGCGAGGGTATAGACGGACTCAATAGGTAGTCACAGTTCTCGGCATGTTGAATATTATTTGCACATTTCACTTTGGAAACGCTCTATCTAGACTCTGTGGAGGCCAGAGTTGGTCACCTCCTTCCCGTCAGTCTGTGTTGAGTCGCCTTTCGCAAGATGGCAACTTGTTCCCCGCTCGCTTGTATCCTCTCTGGCTCTCTTCCTTCTAGGTCCCTTTTTCCAGTAAGTCATTTGTTTATTAGCCAGGCCCCAAGACTAAGTTATTTACACGTCCATTGTAAATGCAATGTAAATGAGAGTTCTGATAAAATATTTTTGTATTTTGTAATATCAAAGGAATTTCTATATCGTAGGACTCCGTGACGACCTGCATGCACACCCAGCATCGTCTTTGAGTAGTATATAGAGATGGTCCAGGACCACCTTTTTTTTTTCTTTTTTCTATAAAAATTTGTTACATGTCCGTGAGACCTTTTTCAAAGGAGTTTATTCAATTTGGCTTTCTGTGGCTTAAAAAAAAATAATTACCTATAACACCCAAAGTATTTTATGCTCCATTCCGTCTTCAGGAGAGCATCCTTCAGTCTGCTCCCACCCTCGGTAGAATTTATCTCTCTACAAAGTGATAGTCATTTTTATTAAAATTGCAAACGTAACTTTTGCCAATTAGAGAAACCAACCAGTGTCAGTGAAGTCCCGTGAGAAACGCCATCCCTTCTGGGAACACTGAAGTTGCTTACTATTGCTCTGTCCCTTGGGGACAGTGAAAGTGACCGTGAGTGGTGCCGTTGTGTGATGTCAGCATGACGTTGTTTTGAATGTGGCATTATTTTCTGGTGCTCATATTTCCTCGATTATATTATCTGCTTTCCTTTCCCAAGGCAGTCGAAACGGCTGCCTAAGCCTGACAACCGGTTGTCCTCAGTGCAAACTTAAGCATTAGACATTTAGGGGCAGAAGGGTTCCGAGGGGCTCTGGGAGTGACGGGGTATTGTCGATCGTATGTCACGCGTGGAGAAGGAACAAGACACTTTGAAAGCGGAAAGCGGGTCAAGGGTAGAGACTGAAGGTATACGAAGGAAGTCAGAGCAAAGAACTTCTGAAAAGGAAGTAGAGTAGCCGTGACCACTCCCTTGAATAACTCCCCCATTGCTTGCGGAAAGAATTCAGTCTAACGCACCCCGTAACCAGAGCATCTGGGTTCCCCGGGAAAGGGAGCTGCACAGGAGATTTCAGGGTAATGGCCTTGAAAACCAACCATTGTTGAGAAGGGGATTTCCATTTTGAACTTTGGGGACTGTTGGTCAGACAGACAATGGGCTCAAAAGTGAGTTTGCTTAAAGAAGACATTTAACGGTTGTGTTGTTTATAGTGAAATAAAACCTCCTACCTTGCTTCGGTTCACAATGAAGCGCTTGCTTTTTGTTCCATTCTCCTCCTCCCTTTAATGGATTGTGGCGGTTGAAGTCCATTGGAGGACCCACCTTTAGTGAGATGTACTGTTGATGTAGTACATGGCGTATCTCAGTGGCCATCTGCCATGGTGAGGTGAGCATGGTCTCTTTTCAGTATAGTAGTTAATATTTTCTAGTATTTTTTTATGGAGAGAATGTGAAAAGTGGCTTTTCAGACGCCATCCCAAATGGGTCTGGGGACTAGAAGGCTATAAAGGATGTGGAAATGGCACTCCATTCAGGATGTATACAAATAATTTGCTTTTCAGGTATTAATATGACATTTGTCATTGTCACTGATTTAAAAAAAAAACAATGCAAATGTTGGTTGTGGCTGTTTTCCGCATGCTATCTTCATATCTAAATGCTTCATTAATTATCCAAGCCTCCGGAGAATTAACTCTATTACGTTTGTATAGTAAGTTTGTAAACTGCTTGGCAAAACTGATTAAGAAATAACGTGCAGCACCATGCTACTGAAGTGGCCGGTTTCTGGCAGAAATCGGGTGAGTCCAATTTGGAGTTTTGAGTTCCTCGATTGACGAGAATAAAAAGGCATTTTGGAAAACAAAAAGAGAGACAAAAGTAGATCGCTTAACGTAGCAAACAGCTGAAAAATAATGTCCGTCCTCTGTGGCCTGGGATCCAATGAAAGGAATTCTCCTGGTAAAAGCTGCTTTCTAACTCCATCCTTTTCAGAGTACCTCTTACTTTCCCCAGATGAGGCTTTAGCCAACTTCCGCAGAAAGAAGACGGTAGCCAGGAATCGACACATAACCACATCCCAAGAAGGGATGGGAGGAATAAGGGACTTCAGGTCTAGCGGTGCAGGGAGCATCCTGCCGAACTGGCCGGAGCTTGAGATATAGCGAGAGGCAAGCCTCAGGGTCACACTGTGTGTAAACAAGATCACCTCCATGTGCTCCATCACTGCTCCCCGCCCCACATGCGGCCAAGCGCCTTCCAGAGAATGCCCATGAGGCCGGTTAAATCGTCACAGAGATGACGGGACCGCCAAGTGAATGCCCTGGGGAGAGCAGGACGTCCTTGTATGAGGAATCCCACCCGCTCGTGATAACTGAAACATAACGTCGCAGAATCCTCATCCCAAACGCTTACTGCATTCTTTTCTGAGGCAAGAACTTGGGGTCCTTACCGGATCCCTCCATCATAACCATGAGCTCTTCTTGGTCAAGTTTTGCCTGTGAGTGGGGCTTGCACTCACCTCTTCCTAGATCATCATGTTATCCTTGGTAGACTGTTCTAGGAGAGTCATCTCTCTTTTCCTAGTTTCCTCTCTCCTCTAATGCCTTGGGTTGGCTTGTTTTTTCTACCTCTCTTCATATTGATCTTCTTGTCTTTTGGTCAACACCACAAGTTTGGAGTCGAATTCATTTCTTATCGCTGCTCAATTCCGTGGCAGCAGAACTGGCTCTTTCCCAGGAAGAAGTAGCCTTTGACAGTTTGCTGAATGGCCCTGCCAATACATACAACCCTTGATACCGCGAACAGGTTTCTTAGCAGGCTGGTGGCATCGAGTGTGGCATTCAGGTACCCCCTTCCTTCTGTCATTTAGTTCTGGGATCTCTACCAAGCATGAAGGTGAATGAGGTGAGGGGAAATCAGACCCATGCTTCCTGGTCTTGCGCAAGTTCGAGGCAGGTAGAATTCCTAGCACTGGTTGGTTGATGCCTTCATTCCACATTCACCTTCTCATTTCTAGTCGTTCTTTTGTGCCCTCAGCCAGCCCAGTGAAAAGGCAATTTTGTATTTCCAGTAGGAGACCAGAAGACAAGTCCTCCCCATCTTCTTTTCCCATTCCATGGGATCTTCTCGCACTGCAACAAATCGTATTTCCTTTCCCTCCTGCAGTGATTTCCCGCTTCTTGGGTGCCTCTTGCCATTGCCGAGCTCAAGTGCAGCCGGTGACGACATATAGGTAGCACACGCTGTGCCTGGGCAGGTGTAATTGATGTGTCCCTATATGCTTTCCCAGAAAGCATGGATACAGCCTCGGAAATCATTGTGACACTCCAAACAGCCACGATCAGTCGATCAGAACTGAGGTCATTTGATAACAAATCTGATCTGCGGAGCGATTTTTATTTGTCTTTCCGTCTATCACCAATGGCCATTTAGGAAGTACACCAGCCATTTAGGAAGCATCGTTCCTAAGTCGCTGCAGATGCTAAAAGTGGAGGCTGACTTCTTTAAGCAAAACAAAGACAAGTCTCTTTGGCCTCCTTTTCCATTGCCGTGTTCGTGGCCAATTATTACAGGCAGACTTCTGTTCATCCTCTTGCCGAGGTCAGATAAGAGAGGCCATCTCATTCTTTGTCTAATCCCACCTTCTAACAAGAAATAACACAAGCATTTCAATTCCAAGGAGAAGTGCTCTTTGCATATCTCTATCTAACAGAAACCAGATGCTGACGCCTAAGAAGGAGGATCTATCTATGACAAAGGAAAGGGGAAAATGAAACCGGTTATCTGACTGTTTCAAGCCAGAAGAGTTTCTGTTAGCAACTGTTTAGCACCTTCAGGGCTTTGAAAGGGGTGCTACGGACAGCCTTCCGGCTGCAGGGCTCAGCTAAGCCTCCTCTCCTGATTTGGAAGGCACTTTCAGATTGCCACCTTCTGAGGTACGTCTCTGGCACCAGGGAGGTTGAAATGAGAGCTTTGCCTCGCCTCCAGTGCTGGTCCCTTGGGGGCCTCAGCAGACACCAGAGCCGGTTAGTCTGACCACTTGGAAGCAGTCGTCAAGGTTCGGACCAAGAAACGATTGGATTCCTTTTTCATTTTCTCATAATAGTAGCCCAGTCGACACAAGACTGCCATAAACCATGACTCACCGTTGGGAGCTATAGTCTTTTATAAGCTTACTTCCTGCTGACAAAACTAGCTTTTCCCAAGGGAAATTAAAAAAAGGAGGGAGGAAAGGCATGTAACGTCGGAAAACATTTCTGGAGATTTAGGATAGAAAAAAATTGCTCTATCCTGAGACTTTCCAAGACATCCCTTCACCCTACAGGGCACGTGGCCATTCACATTCGATAGGTCACACTGACCTACCTTTTGAAAATTTTTTGAAGAGAGTTACCTGCTGGTAAGGTCTGTGCTCCAGCCTCTCTAGTTGATATCCATGTGTTCCCACCAAGCATTTTGGTGACATCATGGACCCCGACTTGACATTCTAAGGTCTACAAGTCCTTCATTTTCCTTGGCAAATTAGGACTTTGACAGTTTTCCTTCTCCTAAACATTCTTTCCTGTACGGGATTGCATTGCCCATCTTCTGCTTTAACTCCAAGTGCATAAACAAAACCTCAGAGGGTGTGAGAAGGTGAGGCAGGCCAGACTCCGTGTTGTGTGTCGAATGTCAAGGTATTTGTTAAGAAGGCCTGCAGCAGGCCTTTGGTGTGGGCTCTCCCAGAGACTGTTGTGAACGCTTTGCTTGAGATCCGTGCCCTGTAAAATGGATATGTTTTACTGATGTCTGTAATACATTTGTAAACTTCCAATAAAATTTGAATAAAAGAAATGTTGCCATTCTTCTCAGTCCTCCCGCCCTCTCCAGGTTTTTTTTGAAATCTCTGCCTTGGAGTGTTTCATCAAAGAAGACAGAGGCTGCACGTGACGGGGTAAGATTTACTGTGGACGATGAACCTGATAGTGTAAATCGGGATTTTTCAACCTCAGCGCTATCGGCAGTTAGGGTCGGCTCGTTCTTTGTGGCGGAGGACTGACCTGGGCCTTGTAGGATGTTTAGCAACATCACTGACCTCTCTACGCTCTAAATGCCAGTGGTACCCCCCTGCCCCCGTTCCAAGTTGTGACAACAAAAAGAATCTCTCCATGCATCACATCCATAGGGTGGCAGCTATCAAAAAAATAAACAAACAGGTGTGGGTGAGGATGTGAGGAAATTGGAAGCCTTGCACACTGTGGGTGAGAAAGCAAGATGGTGCATCCTCTGTAGAGAACAGTACAGCAGCTTCTCAAAAATTTAACCGTACAACTACCGTATGACCCAGGAATCCTACTTATGGGCTGATACCCAAAAGAATTAAAAGCATGGCCTCAGAAAGATAGGAGCGCCCCCGTGTTCATAGCGGCGTTATCCGCAATAGCTAAAAGGTGGAAGTGACCCAAATGTCCATCAGTGGATAAACGGATGAATGAGATGTGGTGTAGACATTCAGGGCCATGTCATTCAGTCTTAAAAAGAAGACAATCCTGTCACACACTACAACATAAATGAACCTAGAGGAAACCCTCTGAAGTGAAATAAACCAGTCACAAAAAGACAATTCCTAATTCTACCGACATGAGTCACCTAGGGTAGTCAGATTCATAGAGATGAAAAACAGAATGGGGGGCTCCAAGGGGCTTAGGAGAGGGGAGAATTGGAAGTTATTTAATGGATAGAGAGTTTCAGTTTTTCAAGGTGAAAAACCTGGCAATTGTTTGCACAACAATGTAAATGCACTTAATAGTACTGAACTCTGCACTTCAAAATGGTAAATTGTATCTTACCTTTTTTTACCACGATTAAAAAATATCTCCACACATTGCTGAATGTCTCTTGCAGACAAAATCACTCCTGGGTGAGAACCACCAGTTTATTATTTTTTTTAATGTTTATTTGTTTTGAGAGAGAACACAAGCTGGGGGAAAGGCAGAGAGAGAGGAGAGAGAGAAGCTCAAGCAGGCTCCATGTTCTCAGCGCAGAGCCCGACACAGGACTCTATCCCACGCACCGTGAGATCATGACCTGAGCCGAAGTTGGATACTCAACCAGCTGAGTCACCCAGGCGCCCCAAGAACCACCAGTTTGGGGGCACCTGGGTGGCCCAGTTGGTAAAGTGTCCGACTTCGGCTCAGATCATGATCTCATGGTTAGTGGGTTCGAGCCCTGTGTCGGGCTCTGTGCTGACAGCTAGCTCAGAGCCTGGAGCCTGTATGTGGATTCTGTGTCTCCCTCTCTCTCTGACCCTCCCCTGCTCATGCTGTCTCTATCTCTCTCTCAAAAATAAATAAAACATTAAAAAAAAAGAGAAAATAACCACCAGTTTAAATGCTTTGCTTTCTTAGCATCTCTGTTCCTTAAAGATTGTGGAAACTGACTCCTACACAAGCCACACAGTTAATTTTCTGTTAGTAGCAGGAATTGAAAACAACAAATGATCCCAAAATATTTGTATTAGCTTTTAGGCAAATAAGTGTGTCGTCTAGAGAATTCTGTTCATGAGTACGTTACAGTTAGGGTGGCATTGATATTGTCTAGGAGCCGGGACCAACGCAGTATGTAAATCACATTTTCCCATGTCTGATCCATGATGGCTGGGCTTTGATGGAAACTGTGATAACATTCTTTCAACAAATATTTATTGAGAACCTGCTCTATGCTGGGCACTGTGCTAGGTGCTTGGAATACAGGAATGGACAAACAAAACTTTACCCTACAGGAGCTTACAAACTCAACTTTCCACCAGGCATGAAATCTGAAATAGCAAATACTGTCATCCACCCCACCCATGGGGATGTGGCAGTTCCAGGCGAGACTTCCTTCATTCTAAGGCCTTCTGAGAGCCTTTGAATGAAGACTTGAGTGTTGTTAGAAATGACAGTTACTTTGCTTGTTCTGCTCACAGACCTTCCTGGGGACCATGACCCTCAGGCAGCCATGGTTTTACTATATGACGCCCCTCTTCCTCCTCTACAACCAAAATGATTGGAGTCACGAATGGCACTTAGCCAGCAATCTATAAGTGATGTAATGCAGCCTGGTAAACTGGACCAGATTCCCTCTCCCAAGAATATAAACTAAGGGAACCTGAGGGACTGAGGCAGTTGGCAGTGCAGGATGAAGCCCGGTGGATGAATGGGAGGGCACCCAGGACGCACAGGCGTCAGGGGAGGATGAAGGATGAGGGAGCAGAAGCTCAGGCTGAGAGCAGGATGGAGAACACAGATGCATGTGAGCCCAGGGAGATCAGACGTGACCCACAGGAGCTGGTCCCCGGGACTTCCTCGCCTCTGAACACATTACAGTTCCTGCCCTGGAAGTACACCTAGGATCACCACACGATTTAGGTGCTTCGCACACCCCGTCCCCATGGTGCTTCTGTATCATTACATTATGCGCTTTGATCAACTCTTATTTGCCCTCAAGTGTTCTTTGCAATCCTAAGTAAAGCATCGAAAGATGGGGGCGCTGACTTCAGCTCAGGTCATGGGCTCCTGGTTCGTGAGTTCGAGCTCTGTGTCAGGGTCTGTGCTAACAGTGCAGAGCCTGCTTGGGATTCTCTCTTGTTCCCTCTCTCTCTGCCCCTCCACCCTTCACACCTTCACTCTCTCTCACTCCCTCAGAATAAGTAAACTTAAAAAAAAGTACATGAAGGACGAATCCTGAATGGCAGTTTCCACACCTTTTGTTTTGTTCCCCTTTAGCAGTTTAATGCCATTTCTGCCACTTGTGAGTTGTGTCATCTCAGAAAATGTGCATGTCTGCTTTGAGCCTCAGTTTTTATCTAGCTAATGGGAGAGTAATAGAGATGTGTGGGTTTACAGGAATAAGGCATGTCAATCTCTTAGTGCTGCATCTGCCACTAATAAGAGCTCAAAACATTATATGTTGCTGGCATTACTATCCATCATCATTATCAACTCAAAGAGAAAGAGGAGAAAGTAGATACCATTAGTGTCTGGGCCTCCTTTATTTTTTTTTAATGAAGCATTACACAGGAGTTAGAGACATCCCAGGAAGGCCAGCATCTTTACCATATTTAGGTGCCCACAGTTTATTAAATGAAGCAAATCTCCTGGTCCTACTCATAGACGTTCTGTCTGGTTCAGTGGATCTGGGGTCAAACCTGGAATCTGCTTTTTTAATAAGGTCTTCCAAGTCATTCCAGTCGAGCAGGGTTAAGGACCACACATCATGAATCTCTGCCTTAGCTTGTGTTTGTCTGTTTTCTTCCAAAACAAACAAAAAAACATGTCTGCCAGTCCCACACACTCCAGGAGAATCTGATATCAATCCCACTGGTCAGGATGGAAAGATCTGAGCCTGGGGCTTATAATACAATTTTGGAGGAGCTGAGATATGTTCAATTTTTTTTCCCAGGAGTGACAGTCTTCACAAATAGAAGTGTAGTTTAACCGACTTTAATATTTCTAATATATATATGTCAGAAACATTTTATATATATATACATATACATATGTATATATATATCATGACCGCATTATATCATGACTGCATTGAAGAGGGTGATCTTACAGTGAAATCCAGTCTAATAGTTAAGTTTGGATCTGAGAATTGCTACTCTTGGCTCATAGCCAATGGCTTTCATGCATCAAAACTAACCTAGGTAGATTATTTAAATCCAGAGTTCCTGGTCCCATCCCTAGAAAGTCTGATTCAGCAGGTTTCTAACAGGACTAAGAAAACTGCATTTTTTCATGAGCATTCAGGGATCTGAGAGCACCCTTAGGAGAAAGTACTCTGAGCCTCTCTCACCGTGGGAAACCCATCCCCCAAGTTCCCTTTGTGCTGCATTCAGTCCAGCTGTGTTACAAAGCTTCACCCTGGAAGAGTCTTCCTCTCAGATGTTCATCTCCTGTCAGTGTAGACACTGGATTACTTTTGGCCTCCAATGAGAAACAGCAGCCCCTTTGGAAAACCAATGCCAGTGTAACTTCTAAATACAACTAATTTTGTCTGAGAGAGATGTCCAGACTAGAGCCCCAGAATGAAGGCTTCTGGGAATATGCAATCGATAAATAAGCAAAAACAAGCGCAGGCTGAAGTTGAGAGGGAAATGGTCAAACCGTTAAATGATACAATCATACCCAGCGGGAGAGGAGAGGATTTAAGAGCTTTCTCAGCAAAATGCTGGCAGAAGCTTGTCCCCCTGCTAGGTTGGTGAGTCTAGAGATAAGACAGATCATCAGGGTTGATGGACAGCTTTGTGCCATTAATAAACAACAGGTTAGCAAAGAGATAGACCGGAAGTATCAGAAAGTAAACACAACAAATTGAGGAATTGGGGCCGTAAACGGCAGCTGTCTTTGGCTGGGTTCTTTGGATTTCAATTGGGTCAAAAGTTACTTCCAAGTAACTTCAGCAAAAAGGAAACAGAAAGATAACTTGTTTGCAGGATATCATGTGTCTTATAAGAACCTAAGGACAGCCCCTTTGTGAGAGCCTGGAACCCAGAAGAGGAAGGCCACCAAGAGCTCAAAAGGATTCTACCCCAATTTTTTAATCTGTTTCTCTCCAATTGTCTGCTTGGTCTTCTGCCTTTGCTTTTGCAGGTTTGGGGACCTCGTGGACATCTGTGGTTCCCCACAGCTCCTGAGTTGGCCATCCCCCACATTTAACCCCTTGTTCTCAGGAAAAACAAACAAACAAACAAAAAACTCTGGTTAGCCCAACTTGGCCCAGGTACTCCCCTTCCTGTTGGAGGTAAGGAGGTGACTCCTCATACTAGACCACTGGCAGAGTGCTAATATTTGCAGGTGAGGAAACAGCTTTCAGACAGAGAGAGTCCTGGACTGAGCAGACACCCCAAAATGTATCTCCTATATGAACGATCCGAGTAACACCCCAAGGGAAGAATCAGGACTGTTAGCTGTTGGATGTATTTCTAAACAGTCATTTGTGCTCTACTTATCGATTTGGAGGCACCTCTCAAGGGAAAGTTTCTCCAGCCCTCAAGCCCCACAACTCCAGTGGATCCAGTCGCAGGCAAGTATTGCGTTCAAAGAAACACAATCCAGGAACGAAAAAGTATTATAAATCTATACTTGGTCTGTCAAATCTATACTGTCTCTCAAGGAAACACCAGAGGAAAAGGTGAATTCTTTTTTTTAAGTTTATTTATTTATTTTGAGAGAGGTTGTGAGTGGGCGAGGGGCAGAGAGAGAGGGAGAGAGAGACTCCCAAGCAGGTTCCACACTGTCAGCGCTGAGCTCAACGTGGGGCTCAGACTCACACAGTGTGAGATCATGACCTGAGCTGAAATCAGGAGTTGGATGCTTAACTGACTGAACCACCCAGGCGCCCCGGAAAAGGTGAATTCTTAATGCGTGGCAAGTATCTTCAAATTCTCTCTCTTCATAGGTGCTCTCCCACTCTCCTGCCCATGGTTTTCGTGAGGCCTAACATACAATAGAGGCTCAAAGACTATTTTGAAGGGACGTCAAAAGGAAGATTCCTAAAAATCTTGGGTCAGTAAATTAAAAGCGCCAAGGGGGATCATGGACTGAGTCTTACACACCCTGGAGTGTTCAGGTTTCCTGTGATACCCCAGCTTTCCTTCTAAGGTGATGGATTTTCCCCTCTGGGTGATGAGTTGCTGCAAGGCAAAATTTCACTCCAAGCCCCCTATCAGTGGCTGTGGCTACGTTCAGGTTTGCATTACTGAATTTCCCCCAAATTGACATTTTTTTTTAACTCCAGCTAAGCATAGTACTTTCCAATTTCAAGGAGTAATAGGGCCCTTGGACTCCATAATGAAACTACTGACATTTCAAGTACTATCAACCGTAAATGCAAAATCTGAAGTCAAGGGCTCATGCCACAGAATTATAATCAGATGATTTATGATATAATGAAGGAACCATCACTAGGAAGGGAAGGTTTAAGGATAATCAAATCCATATTGATCTGGGAAAATGCTACCCAGGAATAAACTTACATCAGCAAATGGAATAAATTACCATATTTCAGCATACTTCTTTCATGGATCTAGTGCTAATTACACCACCGTTGTTTATTGGAAAATGTGCCTGAGCAAGCCAGGACAGAATCAGGGCGCGCTTAGTAGATAATAGAAATCTACAGCTGAATTAGAAATAAATGAGATGGTACAACACTTAATATAAGCCCCAATGGCAAAAGAAACACAAGGAAAGAAGTTGATGCTTTCTACCTAGTAATGAAAAGTGAGCCTAGCAAAAGCAAATGTTTTTCTAACATTTCAGATAAAATCAACTCTATTTATGGTAAACAGGAACCCCAAAGACAAAGGTTTGCAATGGTGTACATTTGAAAGGTAGCTAATATTGGGGCACGTGGGAGGCTCACTGAGTTGAGCATCCAATTTCCGCTAGGTCACAATCTCATGGTTCTTGAGTTTGAGCCCCACCTTGGGCTCTCTGCTGTCAGCACAGAGCCTGCTTAGGATCCTCTGTCTCCCTCTCTCTCTTTGCCCCTCCCTCGCTTTCTCTCTCTCTCTCTCTCTCTCTTAAAAATAAATAAACTTAAAATTTTTAAAAGATAGATAAGTTCCACATATGAGTGAAAACATATGATATCTGTCTTTCTCTGACTTATTTCGCTCAGCATAACACCCTCAAGGTCCATCCATGTTGCTACACATGGCCAGATTTCATTGTTTCTCATTGCCATGTAGTATTCCATCATATAGATAAACCACATCTTCTTGATA
This sequence comes from Crocuta crocuta, assembly GCF_008692635.1. Lineage (NCBI taxonomy): Eukaryota > Metazoa > Chordata > Mammalia > Carnivora > Hyaenidae > Crocuta > Crocuta crocuta. The sequence goes on along the minus strand of NW_027529442.1, from coordinate 4,583,804 downwards.
TTTTTAGAGATATTGAAACCAGTTTACTTGTTCTACAATCTACAGTTTTCTTTCATCTCTTTTTACCAGGGTGGAAAAATAGACCTCGTCACCCAAAAATACACAGTGTAAGATGACATTTTCTAGCCAATAAAAGAGACCTAAGAACTATGGACCCACACCAAAGTCAATAGTAAATTCTTCTGACCTAGAAAGAGAGGCAAGAACTATGTTCCTTTCATTTCAAAATTATTCGCAGTTAAAGAACGCAGGAAAGGGGTGACTGGGCCTGGGTGGCTCAGTCAGATAAGTGTCTGACTTTGGCTCAAGTCATGATCTCATAGTTCATGCGATCGAGCCATGCATCAGGCTCTGTGCTGATAGCCCAGGGCCTGGAGCCTACTTGGTATTCTGTGTCTTCCTCCCTCTCTGCTCCTCTCCCACTCATGCTCATGCTCTGTCTCTCTCTCTCTCAAAAATGAATAAACATTTTAAAAATTAAAAGAAAAGAACCCAGGAAAGAAATTGCCTCATTTATTTGTAAAAATCTATCCTCTAAATCTCATGTCACCTGTTTCTCAGTTCTGCACAATGATTCACGGGAAGTTTGGTGTAAAGAATGGGCATGTCTGCGACATTTAATGCACATTGAATGAGCATGTGTTCCCTTCCACTCCCGCCCCCTTGCAGCTGGGTGGTGTCATGTGTCTAGTGCTGGCCAATGAACTGAGGGGAAGTGAGGTGTCACCTCCAGACTGATGCTATAAACCACCCATATGCATTTCATTTGCCAGCCATGTCTCCTCCCAAGCCATGTGATCTGGATGTCTCAGGCGGAGATGCTGAGTCACTGCACAGAAGCGGATCTCCCTGAGTCACTGTATGGAAGAAGCCATCGACAACAAGTCTTGTGTAAACAAGAAATACACCTTTGGTGTATGAAATGGTAGAGATTTCAGGGTTAATTTGTTGCCACAGCATAACCCAGCCTATTGTGACTAATACGTGGGAGCAAATCTAAAATGACCTCTCAAGATTCCTTCTAGTCAGGATGACTGGTCATGTGAGTCAGTTGATGGCCATGAGAAGTGCTGAAGACCAACAGGGCCATGACTTTTGATGTAGCTCCTTTGTTTCCTCGGTTGCTTTGCTCTGGTTAAATTACTGGGTTATTTAAACCTCCAACCTTGATGATGAGCTTAGAGAACTACATTCTACAAGACTGTTCCAAGCAGGTGCATAGACACACCATTGTATTTACACATGTTAGGCTTACTCAGTGCCTATAGAGAACAGGTTTTCATTAAATATTCGGTAAACAAAAAGAATAAAATAACTAATTAAAAAATTGAAATGACCCATGCCATGAGTATCTAGATCTCATGGAGCCCTCCACCAACCCAAGTGCTGTCCTAGAAAGACTGGGGAAGACTTTCTCCTCCGTAAAAAAACAGAGCTGCAGAGGGAAACCACTAAGCTTAATTCATTGGATAGCATATTCATTCTTCAGGTATTTATTGAACACCTACTGTGTGCATTATTCTACGGTGGGGGAGAAAACAGTGAATATGGAGGCAAATTTCCTGTTTTCCTGGAGCTCTCCTTTGCTTTTCTTTCTTGGCTTTTTTTTAAAGCCAAAGTTTTCGCTGCAGAAAGAAAAACTGCAATAATCTAGTTATCTGAGTTATCCAGTATAAAAAAGAATGCATGGCAAAGGGTCCAGACATCCCCCCTCATAGAGTAACTCCATAAACCCCCGCTTCCCTGGAGCCCCTGATTAATAATCAGCCTGCTTTGTTTCACCATTCATCTCTGCTGCTTCGCCTTGAGGATTCCCATCTCTCTATTTCTTATTCAAACGGAACAGATGACCCCTACCCACCTCCCTGTTCAACTTCACTCTTAAGAAAAGTTGTTTCCTTCCATAGGCTTTTACTAATTTACTCATGAGTCAATTTCCGGGAGGTTTTTGTTTCTGTTTTCCTATCAGTGGTTTTGGAGATGGCTTGCTAGCCTGCCCTGTGTTAAACAGCCCCAGCCAGGGGCTCAGAGCTATGAATGTCTTCGAGAGGCTCACTGCGTCTCCAGAGAAAGGCTCCACGGCAGTCCTAACTGAAGTCTGCACTGAATTGGACCAGGGACTCCGGACAAAGGTTTGCTTCTTCCATCTGATCACCAGTGTGTTGCCCAAGACCACAGGAGTAGTATCCAAGCAGTGCCGGATGTTCAGAGAGGCAGCAGCACAGGTTCACAGCTGTTGATTACCCCTCTCTGGCCAGCACCCTCCTCCCCTAACTGCCCCACAGCAGCGGCACCCAGCAGCTGTAAATACAGAGCCGATCATCCTCAGGGAGCTGGGGTGTGGAGAAATTCTCCACCATCCAGTCCTGCCTTTGTGCCTCATGCATCCCTTCCACTGCTCGGCCAGTTTGGAATGTTCCCAGGCTCACCCAGAAGATACCAGAAGTATGTTTCTCCCTGAAAGGAGTCCTGATATCATCAGGGTGGTTCTCTTCCTCCTCTTCCCAGATCTTTGTCTTGCAAATTAATACCATTCACACAGTCCTGTACATAAAACCTTTTTTTTTCTTTTTCTTTTCTTCTATCTTTTTTTTTTTTTTTAAAGACTGAAGCTGGAGAGCTCCACACAATTCCCAGGCACACCAACAGGGCACGAACAAGGTTTCAATCTCTTGTGCTGAGAGCTGAAAAATAAAACCTTTAGTGGGGGCAGTAACATGCCCTGTAAAGAACCATCTATAGAAGAAGCCTGGGAAGGAATAGGACCTTGGATGTATCCAAGTCTTCATTTGCTAACTGGGCGGGTCCCCTGCTTCTGTTTTCCCCCCTGCCCTGAAGATGGGCCAGTGACCCATGAGGGATAGCGAAGACTTGTTTCTGTTAGCTGGGGTCTGACCTCTAATAAATGATCAGTAAAACATTCTTTCCCAAAATTTCATTAAGGACTTCCCAGGTACAGCCAATATACTTGAGACAGAACATACTTAAAAGGATATCACTTCTGACCTTGGGGAATTCAAGCACAACTCACCTTGAGGAATTGAGCACAAAACAGTGTGAATGTGCTCAGGGAATACTGTGCCGTTGGTGTGGCTGGGGGCCTTGTTGACAGGAGATGGCCTTGGAGAGGCACATGGGGTGAGCACTGAAAGGTTTTGGGTGCCAGGCAAAAGAGTGAGCTTCATTCTCTGGGCAGTGACAAGCCTTTCAGGTTCTTGAGTAAGGACATGGAGGAATTCCATTTGTTCTATAGAAAGTTTACTCTGGCAGCAGAATGCAAGATAATCTGGGAGTGGAAGGAAAATTGAGAGCTGGGTCAGAGATCCTTGCATCAATCTAAGCAAGGGAACTTGAAATCCTGAACTATCCAGTGTGACCAGAACAGTGGGCATCAGAAGGGAAGAATTGGGAAGGAAAGCTGGAAAGCTTGGTGAGAAGAAGGAGTGTGGCAAAGCCATGAAAGATGGGCAATAGGAACCAGCCAGAAGCTAGAGTGTTTTACTGGTGTTGGGATGTTTCTTTCAGTAGCTTCGGCCTTTTGGGGACCCAGGATCCTTTAAATGGGAACTATGCACAGATTCAGACAGTTCATATATTATCTCTTAGCTCTGTCCTTTGCCAACTGTGTGCTTTTGGGCACATTTGTTGCTTTCTCTATGTCCCAGATAGAAAAAAGACACAAGACATGAAAGGCAAAGAGATATTCTCCGGGCACCTGGGTGGCTTAGTCGGTTAAGCGTCCGACTTTCACTTAGGTAATGATCTTGCGGTTCGTAGGTTCGAGCCTCGTGTCGGGCTCTGTGCTGGCTGCCAGCTCAGAGCCTGGAGCCTGTTTCAGTCTGTGACTCCCTCTCTCTCTCTGACCCTCCCCTGTTCACGCCGTCTCTCTCTCTCTCTCCTAGAAATAAATAAACATTAAAAAAAAAAAAAAAGAAAGGCAAAGAGATATTCTCATTTACTAAGAGGAGAGTAGGTACAAAGGAAGCCCAAGTAGGCTGGGCTGAGGAAAGAAATGCTCATTTGGTCAGTTGGTTGGTTCTCGTTACTTCTTGCTATTCTCACTCCTATCAAGCTTCTTTATTTTCAGGTGAAATTCATCACCCAGCTTCCCAGTCTGGGGACTGGCTCTGCTGGGGAAAGTATGGGAGCTGTAGAAGGAGAAGAGGAAGTCCCTTCAGACGTGCTGATTGAACTGCAGATGGGACAGGCCTCTGTTTATTTTCCCAGTGAAACACCACATCGTTTCCTCTCACTCTTTCCCAACCGGGATAATCTAGGAAAGAATGAAGACCAAGTAATCAAGCCTTTGGATCTGATCCATACGGCATCCTGTCTGTGAGCCTCAGGGAGATTCAAAGTTGGCCAGTGCTTGTCGACGGGAATGCAAACTGGTGCAGCTACTCTGGAAAACAGTATGGAGGTTCTTCAAAAAATTAAAAATACAACTACCCTACAATCCAGCAATGGCACTACTGGGTATTTACCCAAAGAATACAAAAATACTAATTCAAAGGGATACATGCACCCCAATGTTTATAGCAGCATTATCTACAGTAGACAAAGTATGGAAACTGCCCAAGTATCCATTGACAGATGAATGGTTAAAGAAGAGGTGGTATAGGGGTGCCTTGGTGGCTCATTCGGTTGAGCATTAAACTCTTAATTTTGGTTCAGGTCATGATCCAAGCACACTTATTACAGCACTCACCTCCTTGTCGTGAGGTTGAGTCCCACATTGGGCTCCATGCTCAGCATGGAACCTGCTTAGGATTCTCTCTCTTTCCCTCTGGCCCTCTCCCCCACTCACACTGTCTCTCTCTCTCTCTCTCAAAAAACAAAAACTAAAACTAAAACTAAAACAAAACAGAGAGGTGGTATATATATACAGTGGAGTATATATATATATATAACTATATATATAACTATGTATATATATTTATATAACTCAGCCATCAAAATGAATGCAATCTAGGGGTGCCTGGGTGCCTCAGTCAGTTGAGTATCTGACTTCACCTCAGGCCATGATCTCACAGTCTGTGAATTCAAGTCCTGCACTGGGCTCTGTGCTAATGGCTCAGGGACTGCAGCCTGCTTTGGAGTCTGTTTCTCCCTCTCTGCCCCCTCCCCCCAAACACACACACTCTGTCTGTGTCTCTCTCAAAAAGAAATTTTTTTTTAATTTTAAAGAAAAAAAAAAGAATGAAATCTTGCCATTTGCAAGGACATGGATGGAGCTAGACAGTATTATGCTAAGTGAAATAAGTCAATCAGAGAAGGACAGATACCATATGATTTCAGTCATATGTGGAATTTAAGAAACAAAACATATGAGGAAAAGGAAAAAAAAAAAGAGAGAGACAAACCAAGAAACAGACAACAGACTCTTAACTATAGAAAACAAACTGATGGTTGCCAGAAGGGAAGTATGGTGGGGATGGATGAAATAGGTGATGCGGATTAAGGAGTGTGTTTGTTGTGATGAGCTCCGGGTGTTGTATGGTGTATCACTATATTGTACACAGGAAACTAATATTACTCTCTATGTTAACTAACTGGAATTTAAATAAAAACTTTAAAAGCCCCCATAGAGTTGGCCATTGCTGGAGGCCAGTCCATATTTATGCCATTTCCAGATGGTACCTGGAATTGACATTTGGCAAGTACATGAGGAAGTTTACTTTCCTTTCTTAACAACTACTTTGGTTTCCAACACCATGATGTCAAATGCCTACAAATGCCTTTCAATAATTATACTTGTAACAAAAATGGCATGGATAACATTGAACCTGTGTTTGGTTTGGGACCTGATAGAATGTCAGAGCTTTTGGAACTTTTGGTCCTGAGCCATGGGGTTAGACCACATACTGGAGAGAGAGGCCAGGATGGCACTTCCCAAGAAGGCAATGGAATTGCCCATTGCCAACTGACTTGAGCATAAGTCATTTTGGGGGAAAGGAAGGATTTCCTTTATAGTCTGGATGGATATAGTCAAGATTCTGAAGTAGGGAGAGATCCCAAGCGTGGATGCACTCTCTGGCCATGTCGGGGGTGGGCAGTCATGGCCCCGAGGGCACAATTCTCAAGAGACAGAAAATGAATGGTGTCCCTGGAGTTGTGTAGGAAGTTGGCCCTGCACCACTCAATGAAGAACTGACTCCTTTGGAGATCCTGGGACAGGTTTGGACTTGTGCATAAGTTGACAAAGCATATTGTCACCTTTTGGGTAACATGGCAGAGAAGAAGCCCTATTTCCCCCACTGCTATATCCAAAAGCAGGGCATTACAGCCAGGAGCCTCTGTGGCCCCTGGGACACAAGTTCAACACACAGCCAGTGCTCACTTTGGAGCACAGGTGGCAGGTTTCCAGGGCGATGAGCATTTGAAGTAGTAACTGGGTCCTTCGGCTTCATAGGGCAAGCATCACCTGTGAGCATCACCAGGCATTTGGATGTGATTAATTAATATGCTTTTGGACATCTGGGGTGAAGGAGGGAGACGGGCTCATTTGAGCAGCCAGGGACATGGAGTCATTGTGCTTTGAAGCATCAGTGTGGGTGACGTTTGTTCTCCACACTGGATGAGTAACATCCCAGTCACCTGTGATTCTGTTGGCTTGTAGCCCAAGGATGGGAAAACAGTGACTAAATGTGGATTTTAGGTTAGCTTATCTGTGGAAAAAACACCAACAAAACTGGAAAGCTCCCTGAAGATTTGGATTCTAGTATACTGGACACTGTAGTCGGTTAAATTTTAACCTCCCAATAGATAAGTCCAAACCTTAAGCCCCAGTACCTGTGAATGTGACCTCTATTAGAGGGTCTTTGCAATGTAATTAAGTTAAGGATTTCCAGATGAGATCTCCCGAGATTTAGGGCGGGCCCTGCAGCCAGTGACTGGTGTTCATGTAAGAGGAAGGCGAGAGAAGGGCGCACTGGGAGACTCACAGTGAAGACGCTGTGAAGGTCAAGTGGAGACTAGGATAAGGTGGCCCTTAAACCAGGGGACACCAAACGCCACCAGAGGCTGGAAGAGACCAGGGAAGAATCTCTCTGAGGGTCTTTGGAGAGAGTGTGGCCCTCCCAACACCTTCCTTTTGGACATCTGGTCTCCAGAACCGTAAGAGAAAATATTTCTGTTGTTTTAAGCCATGAAGTTTGTGGTAATTTGGTTTGGGTTTTGGAGGGTTTTTTTTGTTTTGAGGGGTTTCATTGTTTTTAAATTTTTTATGCCAGCATAGCTAACACCCAGTGTTATATTGGTTTCAGGTGTCCAATATAGAGCTTCAGCAATTCTATGTTACTCAGTGCTCCTAGGTATGTAGTAATTTTTGACAGCAGCCTTAAAAAAAAATTATGTAGCTGTCTTCAGTGTTTGCTGGTATTAAGTAAAAACTGAATCAGGATTTCATGCCCCTTTCTCTGCTAGAAGATTCTAAAAACCTGGTTGAGAACATGTGACTGATTCATTAAGTGTTCTCAGGCCGTGTGCATCAGAATCACCTAGATGTCTCCTTGGCATGCTGGGCCCTACGCCCAGAGCTTCTGATCCCGTAAGTCTGGGATGGAGCCCAAGAATCTGCATTTCTGGCAAGTTTCCATGTGATGATGATGATGCTAGTTTGGGCCACGCTTTGAGAACCACTGAGCTGCAGGTTGTAATTCCCCGCCACACACATATACACACAGGGAAATGGGTGCTTCCAATTTTAGAGACTTGGGGAGATTTGGGGAAAAGAATCCCAGTTGGGATAAATGATCATGGAGAGAATAAAAAAATATTTTTTTTACTTGTGGTTTACAGGGGTTCAAATGCAGAAAAACTATCAGAGGTATTGCCTTTTCTCCCAGCTGACCCCCTGCCATTTTCCTGAGTGTAGAAAAGTGGATTCATGGGGTGTTCGTAGGTGGTCCTTCTGAGGTCCTTCTGAGATAGTGGATCTGTGCGAGAATTGCAAACTTGGGTAGAACTGTAGGATTGTTTCGTAACCCCTGGACCCCTCTGTGCACGGCTTCACACTCAACTGCACCCGCCGGTTTGCCAGTGAGGCCACCCAAGGAATCAGAGAGCTCCATGCTATGCAGCTTGATGATGCCACCGTTTGGGTCTTGGCCATGGGCCACTTGCCTCTTGCTTCCTGCCTTGACTCTTCTCTGACTCTTCACACTCTCAACCCAAAGTGTGTAATGCGAGAAGTTAATGTCCGTGAAGCTGTTTTTGACATTAAGGAACTGAGCAGAAGTGTAAATATTTTCTCTTCTCAGTCCCTAGGTGGACAGTTCTGGCTTCTGGATCATACGGCTTTTCAAAATGTCCTGTGGGATTTTTTATTGTCCATAGAGTTGTCCAACTAAATAATGCTTCTTAGAATAGACTTGCACTACTTGTTGATCACTCCTCGGTGGGATCATTTCCCAAAGAAACCTACCTGCACCCCAGCCTTTGTGTCAGGCTTTCCTATTTAGGGAACCCACTCATAGACCCATCCTGTAACCCCCTTCCTCCTTTCCCACCTTTCGGAGATGGTTGTGAGTCCAGAGTTACAAGGTGGGGGGTCTTTTGGCTTCGGTTGGGTAGCTTCGACACTGAGAAATGAAAGGTCCCCATAAGTGATTCACAGAAGTGGGTTACAGAAGCTGAAATATCCCCAATCTTCCACCCTCCCTGGCGAAAGACCTTAAATTCACTGCTTTCATCACAGGGCAGCCCTTTGTCTCAAGAGAGGCCAAAACAGGCTTAGAGTTCATCTGTGCTCACAAGTTGCTGTATTACACAGGGAGGCCCCGTGGCTTGTTAACGTAATGCCTTGCAAACACTTTGGCTTTTTTAAGCCTCTGAAGCTCTAAGTGCTATATGATATACTAGTCCAGCAGTTCTCCAAAACTGCTCTGTGCTGCTGCTTTGAAATCAGCTCAGGTCTTTTCTTTTTTAATTGTCATAAAATGTACATAACATAAAATTTACCATTTTGTCCATTTTTAAGTATATAATTCAGTGGCATTAAATACATTCACACTGCTGTGTAACTATTACCAGTCTCTCTTTCTAAACCTTTTCGTCTACTCCAAACAGAAACTGGATAACCATTAAGCAGTAATTCCCTATTCTCCTTCCCCTCAGCCCCTGGTTAGCTCTAGTCTCCTTTCTGTTGCCTGTTCTAGGTGCTTCATGTAAGAGGAATCCTGCAATATCTGTACTTTGTCCTACAATGTCTGCCTTATTTTACTTAGCATCAAGTCTTCAAGGTTCATTCATGGTGTAGTGTGTATCAGAGCTGCATTCCTTTTGTGGTGAAATAACGTTTCCTCTTATGTATATACCATATTTTGTTTATCCATTCATCTGCCGGTGGACATTTGGGTTGTTTCTACCTTTTGGCTACCGTGAACAACACTGCTCTGAACATAGGTGTACAAATGTGTGACTGCTTTCATTTCCTTTGGGTATAACCTAAAAGTAGAATTGCTGGATCATATGGTAATTCTATATTTAACTGTCAAGGAGCCGCCACACAGTTTCCCACATCAACTGTGCTATTTTCCCTACCAGCAATACATAAGGGTTCCATTATTTTTATATTCTAGCCATTATTTGTTGTTATACACACACACATATATACATACATATATAAAAATAGATTCTCATATATGTGTGTGTGTGTATATGTGTGTGTGTGTGTGTGTGTGTATATATATATATATATATATATGCATGCCATCCTAATGGTCTCATATACCTAATAAAGGTGAAATGGTTTTCCTACCTTGATTTTGATTTGCTTAATGACTGGCAATGGAGCTTTTATACAAAAATCCATTCCTGAATTTTACCTTTTGGATATTTGGGCTGGGNCATCCCACCTATTCTAGAAATCTCCTTTAAAATTTTTATTCGATTTAAACTAAAAAAAAAAACCCAAACCCCATTTTACCCATCTTTCCACTGCCTCTAGCAACCACCAATCTGTTCTGTGTATCTATATTCTTGGGATTTGTTTTGTTGAAGATTCTACATATAAAAAAGATAATTTGTATTTGTCGGGATTACTTCACTTAGCTTAATGCCCTTAAGGTCAGTTCATGTTGTCACAAAGGGCAAGATTTCATTCTTTTATATGATTAAAAAGTTTTGCATTGTATGTCTACACCACAGTTTCTTTATCCATTTATCCATCGATGGACATTTAGGTTATTCCCATAGCTTGGCTATTGTAAATAATGCTGCATTGAACATAGGGGTATATATATCCTTTTGAGTTAGTGTTTTTATATTCCTTGAATAAATATCCAGAAGTGGACTAACTGGATCCTACGGTAGATCTCTTTTTAATTTTTTGAGGAACCCCCATACTATTTTCTAGAGCGACTGCACCAATTTACATTCCCACCAACAGTGTACTCCACATCCTAGCCAACACATACTGTCTTTTTGATAATAATCCTGCTGCTGTGAGGTGATGTCTCATTGTGGCTTTGATTTGCATTTCCTTGGCTACTGATGCTGAGCACCTTTTTGTGTACCTCTGAGCCATGTGTAGGTCTTCTTTAGAAAAACGTCTCTTCAGATCTTCTGTCTACTTTTTAATCAGTTTGGGTTTTTGCTCTTGAGTTGTAGGAGTTCTTTGTATGTTTTGGCTGTCAGCCCCTTATCCAGTAGATTTGCAATTACCTTCTCCCATTCAGTAGGTTGCCTTTTCATTTGGTGATGGGGTCCTTTGCTGTGCAGCAGCTTTTTAGTCTGATGTCTTCCCACTTACTTAATTTCACTTTTCTTTTGCTTCAGGTGAGAAATTTATTTTTATAATTCAGCACAAAGTAATTCCAGCCTTTGCACCCTTCTAATAAATGGAATTTGCTGCCTTCTAGTGAAGCTCATTCCGTTTTCACGCAATAGCTACTTATCTCCTCAGTGAAATCTGTGTCGTTTCGAGGCACTGGCCCTGCATGTGGCATCCATGTTTCCTCTGCCTAAAGTACACGGTTCTCTCCCCTCTCCTTACCTGGCTCCCATACACTCTGCCTCTTCCTCCTAGAGGCTGGCTAACCAATCTCAGTGCCCTGGCTGAATCTAATGAACCCCCTCTCTGCTCCCATAGCGTCTTAATTTTACTCCATCTCCACATGTGTTGCAATTTCCTGTTTACTTGTCTGTCTCTGGTCCTACACTGCAATTTTTTTAAAGCTCACAGCTGTCCACGACACCGTTCACTGATGTCCCCCCTCCTGCCCACTGCCCCGTGCATTACATAGGCCCACAAGAAACGGAGTTTGAAGCCTTTGTTGAAAAACGGGTTCTGCCCCGGATGCGCAAGAAACCATTCTGGGGGCTCTTCCATACAACATGAGTATGCATGTTACCATTAAGAGCTCCTCAATCAGCAGGAAAGGAAGATTCTAGATTAAAACTTGCACACTCTTCAAATCAGGTGATGGAACCCTCAAGCAATGAGAAATCCCATCTGTAAGTACAGGTGAGGAAGCTACCTAATTTCTTTCTCCGCTCTTTTCACTCAGACTTCTTGCAAGCACATGCATTTGCTCAAGCTGGACTTTCTCTGTACTAAAGAAAAATAAAGCACCTTAGGGTATATTTAAACAACCACAGTGATATTTTTACTTGTGCATTTTACCTACAGCATTGGAAAAAGTAATTTTGTCCCAATTAGGATCGGTCTTTTCAACTGCTGACACATGTTTATAGAGCATCTGGATATAATCTGATTAGCATCTGGTGTAAGGCTGTGAGATGCTATCTCCCGAGGTCTCCCATGGAGAGGGAAAGGCATAAACTTGCATTCATTTGGACCTTCCTACTGTTGACACCTGCTGTTAGGTCAAGGCAACCTGGGCCTCCCATCCTCCAGCACTTTGCCAGAGTGCATGCGGACAGAGCGTCGCCCTGAACTCTCTAGGTCCCACATTAATTGGAGCAGAAAACCAATGTCAGCACTCTGGTTTGTACACGAATTGTAACATTCTTTTCTCTCTGCGTATGTTAGACCCAGTATGGAGTGGATCACATCTCTCTGCATACGTTAGACCCAGTATGGAGTGGATCACATGTGCCTAGAGGAGAGGTCCCGATAACTGGTCAGCCTCTCCCTGCTGCCATTGCAGACATTGCCAGCCTTTGGGTTATGTGTTCCCCACTCACGTTCCATTTTGATCCTCAGATAAGGCTGCATGATAACATCCCTTGAGAATTCTCTGCCTGGTTTTGTTTTATTCTCCTGTTCAAGGCAGAGGTTTAAAGAAAAATCGTTTCATGAAGTTGTGTTTGTTTTACATTTTTGTGCTGGTTTTTGTTTTAGGTTGAAGCAAATAGAATTGATTTCCCAAGCTATTAAAAAAAAAACAAACTCTCCTTGAAAATGCTTGATTATTGAGCTTTGATTAATACATTTAACTGCCTGGAGATGTGGGAGCAGCCACTTGGTTTTCGTATCCCAGTGCAGAACAGCTGACCTGGGAAGGTCAGAGTGGCTGTTCCGTATAAGGAGGAAGGGAAGTGCTGTTAGTTGTTGGTAAGTGGCTACTTGGGCAGAATCTGACAGACTCTAGATTCATAACTTCTTTTGATGGGTTTGGCGAGTAGGGGTGTCTTATAAGTGTTTGAATCTCATACATCCTTTACTTCTTTAGCTAGTAGGGCCAAACAAATACACGGACTTATGATAGAGATTCAGGCAATGGGTTCTTACCGAGTGCCTCTAATGTATCAGGCACAGGAACGCATGCAGAAGGGAGTAGGTCTGATGTATTCCCTTGTCCTTGGTACAGAGGCTAGTGGGGAAGACTGGCCATCAGTGATGGTCACCCACATCTACACGGTGTCCCCAGCTGCGGAGAAGGCATGAGACAGAATGCACCCCAAGAAGGGCGATGGGGAGGTGCTTTGCCTGAGGTGGTGAGGATGGCCTCCCTGGGTATCTGGCCTTTCACTTGACCCTTGGAGGCCTCAGTCAGTTGAGGAAGGAGAGGTGAGGATGGAGAACACCATGCACCAAGATGGGAAAGTGCTGGACCCACTCAAGGAACTGAAATAATGCCATTGAAGGTGGAACAGACAACAAGAAGGTAGAGGAAGAGACTAGGGTAGAGGGATGCAAGGAGGAAAGCGGTGGTGCCAAGTCCCGCAGGCTTTTAGTCTTGCATGCTTATGGTCTTGTCCAAAGAACAATGGAAGCCATTAAAGGTGTTTAAATTGGAGAGGACGTCTCATCCAACTTAGAAACTGTGGCTTTTGGCAGAATGAATTATATGAATAGTACAAGGTGGAAAACAAGTCCATATAAGTATGAAAGAGTGTGAATGAGCCATATAATAACCATTTTCCCCTTCTACAATAGGACTCTGATTTTGTTCTAGTTGGTGATAAGATTATATTTCCCTAACCCCTTGGAGCAATGACCGAACAATGAGATGTAACTAAAGCAGTGAAGTTTTTAAGGCTTCTGAAAACTCTGTGAGAGGAACTGGCTTAGCTAGGAGGAGGCCATTTTGCATTTCACCTCCTTCCCCTATCCTGCTGCCTGGAATGCAGATATGATGGCTGGAGTTTCAGCAGCCATTGTGGGTCGTGGACTGATCAGATTTGATGATGACTTGGACCAGGGAAGTGGCAGAGGGGATGAAATGGTGCGAGAGTGGGAAGAGGAGGGCATGTCCATTCAAGCTTCCCCTAAGAGGGGATGCCTGAATAACATTTTAAAAGAGCAGAATGATTTGATCAAGAAACATCAAGGAAGCTATTAACAACATTTCTCGTTGTTTTTAGAAGTTTGGCTTTGTGTTGATTTCAGTACACATGAAGGATAAGGCCAGGGGTTGAAAATGGTAACTTATGGGGTGTGCCTGCGTGGCTCAGTCACTTGAGAGTCAACTCTTGATTTCCACTCAGGTCATGATATCACAGTTTGTGACTTTGAGCCCTGCGTCAGGCTCTGCGCTGACAGCATAGAGCCTACTTGGGATTCTCTCTTTCTTTCTGCCCCTCTCAGCTCACATTCTCTCTCTCTTGCTCCCTTGCTCTCCAAATAAATAAACATTAAAAAGGAAAAGAAAAGAAAATGGTAGCTCATGATCTTGTCCAACCTTGTGATCTATTCTATTTGGACAACACTTGATTTAAAAAATTCTTAATACCTTGCCAACCAAGATTTAAAAATTAGGAGAGTTCGTAGAAAAATCTGGCAAGGAGGGGATTCTCTGGGAGATCTTGCCGCATTGCGGCCCTACATGTACAAGGCAAGAGAATTAGATAAGTAGTGACTGCCCCACTTGGTCATCTGCATTTCCCCTTGACACACTCGCTGCTGACCTTCCCTGCCTGGCCCCATGCACACTGGGGTTTGCAGCCCCAAAGCATCATGAGTGGTGGGAAGCTCCCTATGCTGGCCCTCTCCAAGGGCAAGGGGGTGGGAACGAAGTGCTAAGTGCATTTGGAGAATGCAGGATGGATGGGTTAGGACTGATACCTTGTGGTGCTCACTCTTAGACTGGCTGCAGATGAGGCCAGAAGGATACACAGAAGCCACACCGGGGTGGGGGCTGTGGGGGCCAAGGTGTGAGGTTTGAACATTTTCTGGAAAATGATGAGGAACCATGGAGCATTTAGACATGAGAGCCCCTTAATCATGTACGTTTTCACATTTTCACACTGAAAGTTGAATGAAGAATGTATTGGATGAGACTGTGCTGTTGCTGTAAATAATGACCATTTTGTGTACAGTTTACTAGTTTGTACATTTTTTTAAGTTTTTCTAAATTTACTTTGAGAGCAGGACTGAGAATGGGGAAGAGTAGGGGGAGAGAGAGAAGGAGGGAGAGAATCTCAGGCAGTCTCCATGCTGTCAGCATAAAGCCTGACATGGGGCTCAAACGCATGAACTGTGAGATCATGGCGTGTGCCAAAATCAAAAGTCAGACACTGAACCAATTGAGCTACCTAGGCACCCCTGGTTTGTATGTTTTATTTGACTTTGGTAACACTTCAGGAATCAGGTATGGCATATATTTATTCCAAATACCAGAAAACTGAGGCTCTGAGAGGAAAAAATATTACCCAAAGTCAAATACTGTGTGACAGAACCATGACTTCTAAGACCAGAGCCCAGGTGATTTTTGTCCCAGGACCTTGTCTGTAAGACAAAGATGAAAATCTGATGTATTTCAGTAATGAATTAGTAATCGAAAAGAAATATTTTAAAAATTAAGATGATGAAATAGGCCTCTTTCATTATCTTGAAGCCTACTTTTCTTCATTTCCATTCTATTAAATCACAGTGTCACTGTAATAGTCTTGATGGCCTTTCATTTGTCCTTTGTCCATGTAGGTTGCTTTTTTTTATTTCAAGAGAGTAAGACCGAGACTAAGCGGGAGGAGGGGCAGAGAGAAAGAATCCCAAGCAGGCTCCACGCTGTCAGTGCAGATCCTGACACGGGGCTTGAACTCAGCAACCATGAGATCATAACCGGAGCTGAAATCAAGAGTCGGACGCCTAACTGACTGAGCCAGCCTCCCTTACTTGCCTATTGCAGCTATCAACTCCCCATAGCTCTATGTTACCGGCCCCGCACTTCGCCTCTCATGCTGCCCCCTGCTCCCCGGGAACCCGCAGATCTAGGGCTCTATGAACTGGAGACACACTTTGAGAAGTCACTCCAGCTGTCTGGGTAGAGGAGGAGAGTCAGACGCCCCAGGTGGCCCTGACCTCCAGGAAAGGGCATTCCACAGCTGCCTGAGGCATCTCCTGGGATCTGTCCACACTGGCACCCAAAGTTTTCTCAATCATTCACCTAAGTCATACCGTGCGTATTTGGCAAGCACCGTGGCCATTCATGCCGGCCTCTCCCTGGCTTCACTTCTTCTCCAGAAATAAAAGCGTGGCCTTCCCCAGCCACACACACCCTCCACTCTGCTCCTCCGGGGAATGAGAAATTTGGCTCAGGAATCTACTCAGGGCTCCCAGCTTGAGCTGGCCATCTGGCATGACTGCTGCTTCCAAATTATGTTCACGTCCATGGATAACCAAGTGGATTATCTCCAAGAATCATCTTCTCAGTGAGAAGAGAGGAGGCGGAGAAAATACCACGTTCATTTGCTTGCTCAGAAAAGACCGCGGACATCAGCTATTTGCCCTTGCTGGCAATAACACTCAGTTGCTGGTACGCAATGCAAAGCCTAAATCAGGCTTATTAGTGTGGAACTAAAAGGCGCTGGAGGGAAGCCAGTGTTTCCCAAACTGGCATTCATTGTAGTCTGGCTCAGCCCTGCAACTGACAGGCCCCAGCTTGGGAAAGGTCAGTGAGGGCTCAGGGCACCCTGAATGCTCGCTGCTCCCTTAACCACCACAGGTATAATTAAGATACGTGTCCTTCTATTTCTGGATGGCATCTGCTGTTGACAAGTGGTTCAGAATGAAAGGTAATGTTTAATAGCCCAAGCAAAACATTGTCAGGGAGGCAAATGTGGGAGAANTCCTTCTATTTCTGGATGGCATCTGCTGTTGACAAGTGGTTCAGAATGAAAGGTAATGTTTAATAATTAGCCCAAGCAAAATATTGTCAGGGAGGCAAATGTGGGAGAGGGAGGATGTCTAACTGGCCTCCCTTCCCCAAGGAATAGAACAATGTCAAGGCCTATTGCGCAGAAGAATCTCTGCTCATAAACTCAAAATGAACAGCNCCCCAGGGACCATTTGGCAACATCTGACATTTGGTTATAAAAACTGGGGGCAGGGAAGGGGTGCTACTGGTATTCAGTGGGTAGCCCATACTGCTGCTAAACATCTACAATGTGTGGGACAAATCTCACAGCCAAAAAAGAAAAAAAAAGAAAATCACCCAGCTCAAAATACCAATAGTGCTGGTGTCGCGGAGCCTTGCCATGAATCAACATGATTTCTACTCCGATCCTTCCATTCTGCTGGCAATATGATTAATGTCACTTCTGACTGGGGTTTTAACCCAGGGCTGTACCGTAGTTCTGGCACTTGGGCTGAGCCAGGGTTGGGTAGGGGGTGCTATGCTTGGAAGGGGGAGTCTTTGGGGAGGCAGCCAAAGCCTGATATTCAGCCCCTGTTCCCTTCTCCGCCAGAGAGTTAAACAGCTCCAGAATCTGCAGGCTCTTCTCTTCTCCCACCCTGAGCTTAGGTACAGCCCTTGATCTAGCCCCTTCCCCTTGCTTGTTTTGCCGCTGTCTCCTCTTAGAAATCTTTCTTCCTCCTGGCACTGCGGAAATTTCCTAAATTCTATATAACACAAGAAGCTTCCCAGGCCACTTCGACTGTCTTTGTGGACACCTAGCTCCTTTAAGTTCCTTGCTTGAAGAAAGGGAAGGCAAAGAATAGGACAGAGTGGGAAGGGGAAAGAATTAACATCTCAAAATACTACCAGCAGTCATAAAGGTAGCAGTGAAGTCAAATTGAAGCACTCGCCAAGTCCCTGACCTGGGTCTATCAGAGAAGAAAGCAGGGGCTCTTTGCCCTCTTCCCAGAGTACCGCTTGCTGTACCTGTGGCTAATGTGAAGCTATCAGATGTGCCAGCCTCAGTTACCCCTTTGTCCTGGAATGAGAAGGGCTTTAAGGCCTCAGCCCTGCAAAAAGTTTCTTGTACACATTTCCACACTGACATAAGAGGAAGATGTTTTTGTGCTCTCACTGATAAGGGCTGACCCCGCTGTGCTAGAATCACCCTGAGTTCGTTTTAAGCACTAAAAAGTCATTTCAGGAGCGATCTGACAGCATCTGTTGAAATGATAAGCATACCTTTGGACCCACTAATCTCCTGGGATTCTGTCCTTTGGAAATAAAAGGATTTTGATACATAAGCATGTTTGTATCATTGTAGAGGCTACATGAATATAGAAAAAAAAAAAAACCCTCTAAGTCCATCACTAGAGGAATGAATTAGGCAGTGAGTGAATTGAGGTACATCTATATCATGTGTGATGGTTAATTCTATGTGCCAGCTTGTCTTGGCCACAGTGCCTAGATGTTTGGTCAAACATTGTTGATATTTCTTCGAAGGTATTTTTGGGTGAGATTTGCATTTAAATAGGTGGAGTTGGAGTGAAGCAGATTATTCTCCATAATGTGAGTGACCCTCTTCCTTAATACTCCAGAGACTAACTGCCCATAACAAGAGAGAATTCTGCCGACAGGCTACCTTTGAACTTGAACTCCAACTCTTCCCTGGGTCTCCAGCCTGCCAGCCTACTCTGCATATTTTGGACTAAGCTTCTGTAATCCTATGAGCCAATTGCTTAAAATCTGTCCATTCTCCCCCATCCCATTGGTTTTATTTCTCTGGACAACCCTAATTATCACACCATGAAATATTATGCATCTTTGAGTTATGTCAGCACCTAGGGACCTGGGGAATTGCCATGATGTATTATGCGCAAATAAAGCAATACACAGAGATATATGTAAAAGAAGAAATAGCCAAGAATGTGCATGTGTATATGTATATATGCACATGCATATATGTATAAGCATAGAGATGTGTGCAAGAAAATGTGACATGTTTTAGCAGTGGTAATCTGGAAGGGGAGTAGGTAAAAAACAAAAACTAGAACTAGAAAAATGCTCAATGAAAAGTGTAGAATATAAGAATCAGATTCTATCTGATAGTATGAAAAATACAAAAATACTAAATATAAATATGGCCATAGGTAGGGGTTACAAGTTGACTTGAAAAAAAATGAAAAAATTCTGGGTTGCATGGGTGACTCAGTTGGATAGGTGTCTGATTCTTAATTTCAGCTCAGGTCATGACCTCACCGTTGGTGAGGTCGAGCCCTGCATCAGGCTCTGCGCTGACCGTGTGGAACCTCCTTGGGATTCTCTCTCTCTCCCTCTCTCTCTGTTCTCCCTTGCTTGTACTCTCTCTCAAATTAAATAAACTTTAAAAAATTTAATAAATTTTTAAAAATGTGTGTTCTTAGATTGGGAGAAATTTTACTCAAATTGCTCATTCTTTGGCGCAGGTCATGATCTCACTGTTGGTTTGAGATCTCACAAGCCCACCTTGGGCTCTGTGCTCACAGCCTGGAGCCTGCTTCAGATTCTGGGTCTCCCTCTCTCTCTCTCTGCCCCTCCCCTGCTCATGCTCTGTCCTCTCAAAATAAACGTTAAAAAAAATTAATATACTTAAAAAAAAAAAAAACCAGGTTCTTGGATCCAAGACCCAACCGCTTCCATTTGGTTAGGTAGCAAGAAGCCTGGACAACCAGGGAATTTGTACTTTTAAAATAAAGGTCCCAGCTTGGTGCATGGCCAGGCTTAGGGACTGCTCATGTGCCTGGGGGTACATGCCCAGGAGAGCCCATTAGAGAGGCCAGGAGGGTTTCTACACCTCATCTCCTGAGGACCCACGCTTCTATTTTGGGGTCTTCATTTTGGTGACAGCCTCATAGAGAACCCTGAATCTTCACTGAGCTTTACTCTTTGCCCACACCTAAGCCCAGTGCTCAAAGCTTAGCCCAGTATCACACTCTGAGTAGATCACAAGCATTGATGTCATACGGACATTTAGGACTGGAAAGAACCTTAAACTTCAGCTTAAGACCTCAAGTCCAGGGGGGCCTGGGTGGCTCAATCAGTTAAGCATCCAACTTTGGCTCAGGTCAAGATCTCACGGCTCGTGGGTACGAGGCTCACATTGGGCTCTGTGCTGACAGCTAGCTCAGACCTTGGAGACTGTTTTGGATTCTCTCTCTCTCTCTCTCTCTCTCTCTCTCTCTCTCTTTCTCTCTCAGAAAAAAAAAATAAAAGACCTCAAGTCCAAATTCATTTCCTGGCCCACAAAGCCCGGGCATCCTCCTTAGGAATGGTCTTGGCTCCTGGAAGAGAAGGCACGTATAAGGTATATATGTCTATGCACTTAGGTTGCTATGCCTCTTGAGGTGATCAGTCAGCCATGGCCTTGGGGACTCAGGAAGCCTGAGTACGTGGCACAGGTGAGTTGTAGAAGGAGGGACGTGATACTCCCTTGCTTTGCCAAGTCAGAATGCACTCTTGCTGTTACTGGGGTGTCTCCGTTCTTCTATTTTCTCTGTACTTTTTCCTTCTTCTCTACTTTGTCCTGAAGCCCCAAAGTAATTGGAACAGAGTATCCAGCCACAGTTACAACAACACTATTTCAGATTACTACTTTGCCCCTCTAGGCCCCAATTAAAGTCGCAAAGAATCTCAAAGCCATTTACTTCATCTCACCGATGCTCCAACTGCCCTTAATTAATTAGTCCGTTGCTAATTCAGTTAACAGTTTGAAGTTCAAACACCTGTGAGTTTTCCATAAAAACAACGAAGGGGGGCTCTCATCCTGAACCAGAGGAAAGCTCCAGGGCCTTGGCTAGCTCCACAGCTGAGTAGCATGCCCCGCAAAGGCTTCTCTGCACCCTTCTGGAAAGGTGTGATAAGTTGGCCCCCGGAACTAGGATGAGGGATGTGGGAGGTAGCCCAAAGGGGCTCTCACATGCCACAGTCCCACCTGCCAGCTCTCCACCTCTGTTCTTTCATATGATCTCTTTTAGAAATACTAATGTTCATATAGCACTGGGCAGTAACTTCATGTCCAGTATGTCATTTGCTTCTCGCTAGATCCCAACAAGGTGGATGGAGAGCTGTTGTTTCCTACATCCCCATCTACATATGGTGGAAATGAGGCTAAGAAATGAGTCAGGTGACCTCCCGAGACTAAACGAAGTCATGGGAGAAAGGGTACTTGACCTCAAGTATGACTCCAGATCTCTATTTTCCCCTAAACCACCACACTGGTTTCTCGCCTGCCTTAAATTTGTTAAAAGATGCCCTCTTTCACATACCTTAAAGATCCAGCCTTTAATCTTTGGTGATGAGCTGTGAAAAACAATCTCCTGTGATTGACACTGCACCTGACGCATGTTTTATTTTTTGTGTTTGCTCTTCTTGTTAGCCGCTTTGCCTCTGCCTCGTTAGTCACTCCACGCAGGGGCTTTTACTTTATAGTCTGTACATCACAGATTATTCAGGGCAAAGCGTTGTACAAATGTGTTTGGGAAAATATGAACTGAATTGGCAAGACGTATTTCCTCCCTCCCACCCCCCCGTAAGTGGAAATTATTGTTCCGTTGATGGGCTGGTTAGTCTTCTTCATCCCGAGGACACTTGAACAATGGGTTTGGAAGTTGTTCCTGAGCCAGCAGAACAAATAGCACACCTGAGATTTAAAGCAGAGAAATGTCTTGAAATTTGTGATAAGAGTATGGTTCTCCAGTTAACGAAAACTTTGCTGTTCTGNCCAGAGCCAGGCCCACAAGCAGCAGCAGAATATCATTACTGCTAGCAGAATTCTCTGGAGCCTGGATTTTTGTTCCTGACAAAAATGGGAAGGGCTGCTGTTTGCTCACAGAAAACATTTTCCCAGGGGCGCTTGGGTGGCTCAGTGGATTAAGCATCACACTCTTGATTTCGGTTCAGGGCATGATCTCGACAGTTCATGGGTTTGAAAGTTGAGTCCGGCTCTGCACTGAGCACTCAGAGCTGGCTTGGGATTCTCTGTCTGCCTCCCTCCCTCCCTCTCTCTCTCTCTCAAAAATAAATAAACATTTTTTAATTAAAAAAAAAGAAGAAAACATTTTCCCAGTTTTTTCCCAGTTGAGGAAGCCTCAGTATATTTTTAGAGAATTTTCCAGGTGTCAGCAACTGGCAAGAGGTAAAAAATAATCCTTAGCCATAAGAACAGAGTGGGGCGGAGAGCTTCAAGTTAGGTCATTTGCTTGGGCAATTTGCTGATTTACCGAATTTTGATTAAAAGCCAGTGAGTTACTAGGGGACCTTAGTGGCTCAGTCGGTCAGGCATCCGACTCCTGGTTTTGACAGGTCACGATCTCACGGCAGTGTGATGAACCCCCACATCAGGCTCCTTGCTGACAGCGTGGAGACTGCTTGGGATTCTCTCTCTCCTCTCTCTGCCCCTCCCCGACTCACACATGCACATGTGCATGCTCACTCTCTTTCACAACAAATAAACATTTTTTAAAAGATCCAATGAGTTAATGTAAGGTTGATTTCTGAGGATAGAATCAAAAAAGTGGAAAATTTGCTTAATGAACTGCCAACACAACTAACCTCATGAGCAGCAAGCTGGCGAGCAAATGCCTTCTGCTCATCTCAAAGTGCACCAACCTGACCTTTAGTTTGGCCTGTATTTGAATCCCTAGAGGGTGTCTGTGGACCCTGCTTCTGCAGCCTTGCATCGCATTGGTCTCAGCGACAGTAAATACCCCTTCTTTTGACGAAGGAGCCCCTGGTAGTTGGTGGGATGTGGGGCATGTCTCTTTAATGAGTTGGGACACTGAAGCCACCCTGCTTCCTTTCTTCCCTCCTAAAGTTCAAAGGCCTACTTTTGTGTCTTGGTATTATTATTATTATTTTAGTAATCTGTATGCCCAGCGTGGGGCTTGAACTCAAGACTCCGAGACCAAGAGTCACAAGCTTCACCCACTGAGCCAGCCAGGCACTCCTGCCTTGGTCTCTATTCAATGCCAAATTCAAGAATAAAGTCTAAGGAAACATTGGTGGGTGTCATGTGCAAATGAGCACGTGACCTGGAGTTGGATGCAGGCCATCCTGAAGGCAAAGTCAAATCTATCTTGTTGTCAGGAGGGATGGGATAGCCTTGTCTTTTTTTTTTTTTTTTCTCTTTGAAGAAAAGCTGGAAATCCCAGCTTTTTGAAGGATTTTTTTAAGTTTATTCATTTTGAGAGAGACAGTGTGAGTGGGAGAGGGGCGGAGAGAAAGGGGGACACAGAGCTCCAAGCAGGCTCTGCACGGTAAGTGTGGAGCCCAATGCAGGACTCAAACCCAGGAAACCGCGAGGTCATGACCTGAGTTGAAACCAAGAGTCAGAAGCTTAACCAACAGAGCTCCCCAGGCACCCCAGCCTTGTCTTAATAAGAAGCTCGATGCCTCAGTATTGCATGAGGGAGCACGGATATTAATCTGATCTCTAGGTGACTTTTTCTTCAGGCTCTTATCTTTCCACCTCTCACTGGCATTAACCATTCATTAAGTGATCTAGGTCCTTTGCCAGCCCACCTCTCTGAAGGCTACTGAAAAAAAAAGAGCCCAGTTTCATTTCAGTCTTATCTTCATAAGGCAGACAGGAAAATAGCCTCTTGCTTTTTCCTCTTGATTAATAAAGTAGAGCCCTCTAAATCCAATGCTTTCTGCCTACGTGAGCAACAGACCACCCTAAGAAAAGAACAAAGGCTTTTGAAGTTCTGTCAATATGGAACCGACTGAAATTGAAATACTAAGGCAATCAGCTTGAGTGTAGAACTAGTCGTCATGACTTTTCATCATGGAGTCGCCCAGAGCTTTGGCATTAAACATTACCGTGTGGCATCTAAACAGTCACAATGTGCCTGCTTTCACATCAGCCCTGCTCTTTCCCTCTCTCAGCCCACACAGGGCTACATAGAAGGCAGTGTCAGGTTTTCCTTCACAGTTCGTGAGAGGCTTTGATGTATATTAACTCACTGGGCTTCACAGAAATGCCATGGTGGGGTGGGGAGGGTGGCGTCATGGTCTTCTCTCGCCCATTTTACAGATGAAGTTAATGAGTCTCACAAGAGCTTAATACGTTTATTTGCTCCTAGTTCCTCTGATAGGATGTGAAGCCTGCGCCTCTGCATGTCTTTCTCTCCTCAGACTGGTCGGTTCCATTACTGTTCATCTGACTGAGGGAAAGTGATCACTGCTGCTTAGAAAACACGAGATGCCACCCTGGGGCATGAGCCCAAGGATGTCCCACAGTACTGAGCAGATCATGTGAAAACACCAGCCTCTGTATTTATGTGCCTGTGATGAATAGAAAGAGTCTGGAAGCATGTTCACACAATTGGTAACAGCATCCTTTCTGGAAAAGTCTCGGCGATGAGGGATGGGACCAGTTTTGCCATTTACTTCATATACGTATGTATTATTCTACTTTGTAATGAAAAAGGTGCATTACATTTGTAATCAAATTTTCTTTTTTTTCTTTTTTATTAAATTTTTATTTTAATTCCAGTACTGTGAACACGTAGGTGTACAAGATAGCGATTTAACAGTTCTGTACATTACTCTCTGCGCATCACAATGAGTGTGCTTTTAATCCCCTTCATGTATTTTACCCATCCCTCTTACCCACTCCCCACCCAGTTCAAATTTTCTTTTACTGAATATAAATAGCTAAAACATCTTCCCTACCTTAAATCGCTCTTTTCCTTCTGTCTCTAACTCTGTAGACTGGCAATGAGCCGTAATTGTCTTCCATGTTAAAACAAACCCACAGTGACACAGGTGTACATGACCATTGCCCCACGGTACATCACACCTGCTCTTGTGAGAGGCAGTCCGTGAATGTAAAATGAGGAATGAACAAACATTCATACCCTTGGGTGTGAAAGGCTCTTCGCATTGTCAGCCGATGTGAGCCATAGGTACATGCAGAGAAGGCATCAGCAGCCCTGGCTCTACTGAGAAAAATCCAGACCCTCTGGAAGAGCCTGCGACTTGCCCGTGATCACAGAAAACACGTGGGAGAGTTGCATTTGTGCCTTTTCTGCACCTCAATGCCTCCTGGAAACTATCTTAATAAAATTGTATTTCATTAAAATGTGAAATCCCAATTAACCAGCATTTGGTTTCTATTTCTGCTTTTGTGAGACCTTTGAGTTTAATTCCTCTTGGCAATAATATGCGCCATCCTCGCTTAGAGAAATAGGGAGAGTCCCCTGGGAGAAAAGCAGGAGCCGTTGGTTAGCGTAATCTTGCTGTTGTTCGATATAAATTTGATTAGCTAAATAGAATTTTTGGTATCAGAGGCAGCAGATGAGAATTGGCCATCGCGGCCAATTCATGTCTTTTCAAGCTGCCTCTTAGCCTCGAGTGTTCATTCCCGTGTCGTCTGTTATGTCCCACTGTCCTGTCCTTGGCCCAGCCCTTCTCTTAAAGCATGGACATGAAGGCTCCACCTGGAACAGATGGGCTGAAACTCTAGAAACATCTTTGTTTCCAGATAGTACAGCACGTCCCCGCCAGGAAATCCACTTCACTTGTATTAAACTACTTGACTTTTCCAGGGGTTTTACACTCAAATCTTGAGTAAATGGTACTTGAACACCTCAGGAATAACTCCACTCTCTTATGTGAATCTACAGGTTTGTTAAGGACCAGAAGAAAAAGAAAATCCTGGAAGGTCACCCCAATATTAGCAGTGATTAAGATGCCTAGTGATCTTTCACTTCTTTGTATTTCTCTAGTGGTTTTCAGATTTTCTCCCAGGAATATGTATCTGCTTTTTAGTAAGAATAAAATGTAATTCTTTTTAAATTCTAAAAAGCAGGAGGCAAAGGCTTACTTGTAGTCTTGTTCTTGCTATATAACAAGGTGCTTTAAAAAAGTACTATGGGAAGGGGGCCTGGGTGGCTCAGTTAAGTGTCCAACTTCAGCTCAGGTCATGATCTCATGGTTGGTGAGTTTGAGCCCCATATTGGGCTCTATGCTGACAGCTCAGAGCCTGGAGCCTGCTTCAGATTCTGTGTCTCCCTCTCTCTCTGCTCTTTCCCTGCTCGCGTTGTGTCTCTCAAAAATAAAGAAGCGTTAAGAAAAAATTGTTTAAGTACTGGTGGAAAATAGGACAAAATGTTTATAATGTCTGCTCTTAGGTAAAGTCATTATAGTTGTTTTTGGCTTTCTTTATATTTTTCTGTATTTGTCATATTCTCTCTCAGGAGCCTGTGCAGGATTATTATCCCTAAATAATAAACATTTTTACAGGGTTGAAATTTGATGAGGAATGTGTGTGGTGGGGTGGGGTAAGGGAGACTCCATGAAATTCCAAAATATTGTTGTTATTCCTACAGGAATGACATCTACTCCTAATTCCTAGAATAGCTGAGATTTCTCCAAGATATCTAATTTATACTTGGGGAGAAATATATTCATCTTTTGGGACCTAGCGCAACCACACTGTTCATTTCTCCCAAACTGATCGAAGTTATTTTGCTCACAAAATACATAATGAACCTTCACTTCCCACCAGATATGGTGATGGTGCTATTTGAGGGACACGATCATCTTCAGGTGGTCTTCCTTCACTGGAGTGCCCCTTTACCCTCACTTTCCATCTGGACTTCTATCTCAGGGGCTACAGTCATCAAAGGGGACCACACAGATACCATAAGTCCTTCCATGCTCTTCCATTCTTTCCTTCCTTTCTATCTTTTGCTCCACAGCCGGAGCTAGGCTTATAGCTTCAGTCCCTAGCAGCATAAATGAGATTTCACATCTAAAAAACAAGATGAAGATAAAAACAAAGAATGAAGATACAAACAAAGTATAAAAACAAAGATAAAAAACAAAGTATGAAGATACTTTGACTTAGCAAGCGACCTTCTACTTCATTTTAAAATGGTATTGAGGGGTGCCTGGGTGGCTTAGTCGGTTAAGCGTCCAACTTTCGCTTGGGTCATGATCTCGCGGTTCGTGGGTTCGAGCCCCGCGTCGGGCTCTGTGCTGACTGCCAGCTCAGAGCCTGGAGCCTGTTTCAGAGTCTGTATCTCCCTCTCTCTCTGACCCTCCCCTGCTCACGCTGTCTCTCTCTCTCTCTCTCTCCTAGAAATAAATAAAATTAAAAAATATATATATATATATATAAAAAATGGTATTAAATGCAGTCGCCAGAGGTGAAAGCAGAAACCTGATGGAATTCACGTAAGAAAGGTCAGCATGACTGTCCTAAGTCTGAGTCCTCCATCTCTTTATTCATCCTTGAAATCAGGACTGAATCTGATCTAAGCGTCATTGGCCCTGGAAAAAAAATTCCTTTGGCCACCCTCCTCTCATTTGAGACCTTGTTTCACGATACTTAAGGTCTTTGGCAAACATCTGTGAATTAATCTATTAGGCCAGTTCCCTTCTTTTTTTTTTTTTTTAAACATATGGAGTTCTGATTTTAGGTCTTAGTTTAAAACTAGAATTCTTCACTTTAAATGAATACTTGAAACAAACAAGAGAGAAGGATATTTATTTCTAAGAGGAGAAGGAAACAGTGACTATAAACTACAGATGTAAATCAGAGCAGCTTACCAGCCTCAAAAAAAGAAATCTGTTTTTGGAACTAAACCTTCCTTCTTTGACTCAACACAGTAAATGCAATATGGTAACACAAACTATTTCAGTAAATACCAGTTCTAATAATAGCTGTGTATCAATTGGGATGTATTTTTATCATGTGTGTGCTCGCTCCTGAGCCATAGCCTTTACCAAGCTGAGCAAAATGTGTGATCACTCTGGCCCCGTTGCAGAGAAAGAAATGATTGATTGTTTGATCCCTGGAAGTATCGATGCTGCTTAATGGGTCCTTAGCGTGAAGAATAATGGAGGAAAAAATGCTCTGTGTCATTCGATAGCCTCTGTGGCTAAGGACAAGGGTTTGGAGGGGGAAAGAGTAGAACAAGAAAAGAGATTTAATTCTCTAATTAATCTCACTCTGCTTCTGACATAATTCTGGATGGCATAGAATATTAAATATCGGCATGCCCCATATTCACTTTCTTCTCCTCCATCCTGTCTCCTATCCATCTCTGTCAGATTTTCCCTATAGAACAGGGACAGGATTCTTCAGGGACTTGTGAGAGAGACAGAAGAATGAGTCCTCCGTAAATGTTGTAGTATTTGTTTCAGTTTTCACCTGAAGTTATCTTTGGGTGGTTCTCTGAGATGTTTGTTTGTTTTGTTTTTAAGCTTTTTTTTTTTTAATTTATTTCTGAAAGAGACAGCGTAAGCAGGGGAGGGTCAGAGAGAGAGGGAGACACAGAATTAGAAGGAGGCTCCAGGCTCTGAGCTGTCAGCACAGAGCCCGACACAGGGCTTAAACCCACGAACCATGAGATCATGACCTGAGCCGAAGTCGAACACTTAACCAACTGAGCCACCCAGGTGCCCCTTTCTGAGGTTAAGGGTATTCTCCACACAGTGCTTTTAAATATGTTCATGCTCTGTAACATTCACTTTAAAAGATGGAGCCTAATTCCAATTCCCTTGAGTGTGGGTTGAAAATGGTGACTTGATTCTAACTAATAAAATAAGGCAGAAGCTATCGCATGAGACTTTTGAAACTAAATCAGGAAAGTTGTAGTTACCCTAGACCCTCTCATCTATCAGTCTCAGAGAAGCCAATAGCCCTATCAAGAGAACACAAAAGTGGTCCTGTGAAGATGTCTGTGTGGTGAGGGACTTCTCCCCAGAACCTGCAAGGAACTGAGGCCTATAGCCAATAGCCACATGAAGGAGCCATCTTGGAAGCAGGTGCCCCCACCACAGCCAAGCCTTCAGATGACTGCAGTCCAACATTCTCAGAGGAGACTGAGGTCGAACCAGTGAGCTCCACCACTCCCTCTCCCAAAGAAACTGTATGACATCATAAATACGTGCTGGTCTAACTGCTGAGATTGCTTCATTAATAACTTAGCTGTTAGTTCTTCACCTTTTCTCTTGAGGGCTAGATAAGACTACATTCCTCTTGAGTGGGTTGTCTATGAATTAAAAGCTTGGGCTTGTTTCTGATTTACTGTGATGATTTGTGTAACTTCATGGTTCTATGTCTGAGGGAGATGTGGGCTCCCCAGCCGCGTGTGTATAGATGTAATCGTTTTTACATCACTCAGCTGTATATATACACACCTGTGGTGTGGTAGACACCGGCTGTCATCTCAGTCAGCTCATTTTATTTTGTTTTATTTTTTAGAGAGAAAAAGAGAGCAAGAACGGGTGAGAGAGGCAGAAGGGAAGAGAGAGAGAGATCTTGGGAGGCTCCACGCTCAGCACAGAGCCCAACGTGAGGCTCCATCTGACGACCCTGGGATCATGACCTGAGCTGTACCAAGAGTCAGAGTTGGACGCTCACTGACTGAGCCACCCAGGTGCCCCTCAATCACCTCATTTTATGGATGTGTTCATAAGTGGCCTAGTTGTGTCCCAAATGACAGTAGCAGAGATGTCAGTGTCTAATTAGGATGGATAACTTCACAATTATTTAGCTGTGGTTTTAATTAATGAAATAGTAGCAGAGATCAGAGTTCCTCTTAGAAAGGTAATTGTCTCTGCTTGAAAAAAATACCTTGATGAGTTTCGAAGGAAAAGATAAGGCTGGGTGGCTCAGTCAGTTAATTGTCTGACTTCAGCTCAGGTTACAACCTGACAGCTCATGAGTTCGAGCCCCACATCAAGCTCTGTGCTGACAACTCAGAGCCTGAAGCCTGTTTCAGATTTCTGTGTGTGTGTGTCTCTCTCTCCCCCTCCCCTACTCATGCTTTCTCACTTTCTGTCTCTCAAAAATAAATAAACATTAAAAAAAATTTTTTTTCAGATAAGGCTTTAAGGGTATAGATGTTGTAAGAGTAGAGAGAGCATTTGGTGAACATTTGTGTATTAGGAAGAATTCCATTTAACATTAGTAACGGTGGGGAGAGAAGTGAAAGACTAGGTGAGTAGAAGGGAAGCTCCAACTCAAGCCATGGAAATGACCTTGGCTCTTTTGAGAATAGGATTTTCTAGGGGCACCTGGGTGGCTCAGTTGGGTAAGCATTCAGCTGTTGATTTTGGTTCAAGTCATGACCTCATGGTTTGCAAGTGCCAAACCCTATGTCAGACTCTGCACTGACATCGTGGAGCTTGCTTGGGATTTGCTCTCTTCTTCTCTCTCTGCCACTCCCCTACTAATGCTCTCTCTCTCACTCTTTCTCTCTTTCTCAAAATAAACAAACATCTTTTAAAAAGGATTTTCTAGTGTTAGATTTTTAGCAGTTTGACTTTCAGTGATAGAAATCTTCTATTATGTCTATCTCTATACACATCTTCTTCTAGACTTTCAGTAAATGCCCTGGTTGTGTAAGAAATTCATTTAAAGGAAATTAAGAAAACACTGAGAAGGCACGGGAACTGAGGCAGCAGAGGATTTATTCAGAGCTTGGAATTCAGGGCCATGGTGATTCACGAACACCTAAGCCCCCAAGGAACTGAGAGAAGTCTTGGGGACAGACATGGGCTTCTTGGAGTCCATGAGAAGTACGTGTGGTTCAAACAAGGTGACCCAGCTGACCTCTATATTATGTACATAACTCATCTCAGCCTTTCAGATGGTTAGAAATCCTAACAGTGGAAGTTTGCTCATGGTCACATGTTTTCCTTTGTTTCTGTATGGAGAGCTCTCTCTCCAGATTGTGATGTAATCTGGGCTTTATTTTTTTATGACTTTCTCTACGACATGTGCATAGTGATTATCATCTCGTAGCGTGACTCCATCCTTTGTGTTTCTGGAATGTGTGTCTCTTACCTTGCTCTCAAGTTTTACCTTCATTAATCTGCATGTCAACTCTCAGAGGTAGACCCTGTTACTATCATCAGTTTAGGGATAAAGAAACTGAGACTTGGTGAAGTTGCATAAATGTTCTAAGACACACAGTTAATAGGGAGCTTGGGATTCAAATCTGAGCTTGTTCAGCTGAACAGCCTCCACTGTTGAGTGAGGTGCTGAGCTGTCTTCCCACTGAAAAGGGGTGAATTTTGCAAAGGATCCCAAGGAGAGAAAAAAGGCCTGACACAAAGCAATGGATTAGGGGCCAAATAGAAAATGACCGGCAGCCAAAATGACTCAACAAAATTTGTTAAGTCACTACTTGAACAGGAGAGATCATTGACATCAGGAGTCATCTAGAAAGGCTTCTTTGAGGAGGTGGGATTGGAGATGGGTGCTGAAGATTAGAATGAAAGGAGACAGAAAATGTTCTAAGCAGGAACACATCAGGGTGATGACAGCCAGAGACGTGAGAATGTTCTGGCATATATGCAGAACAAACTGGCCCACCTAGGGTGGAGGACAGTTGCTGGTATATTGGAAGAGAATGCTGGATGAAGGTGGAGAGAAGAGGGGACATTAAGAGAGATCTTGGGAAGAGCACGGGCGAGCCTGGGCCTCTGGAGCTGGGCCATGCTGGCTCACACCCATGTGCGTTTGGGGCTCCCCTTGCTCTTGAGATGCTGAATGCTTCTCTTTCCTTCTAGGAGCAGATTCATTTCTTACTCTTCCCAACATCTGCCCCCTTTCATAGCATGGTACCTGATGCAAGAGGCACTCATTCTCAGATAATGAATAAATGAATGCTCAAAATATGAAGAAAAAGCACAGAGTAATGGTAGAGTCGGATACATCTGACGGCCCACTTCCTTTCCACTTATTGTCTTGGTACCTTTGGACATGTTTCTTCCCAAACCTCAGTTTCCTTGTCCAGAAAACATGATGAACAGCAGCTACAACCTGATTGGGTTGTTGTGAGTGTTTGATGAAAAAAAATGTGTAAAATATTTACGTGGTGCCTCCCACAAAATAACCTGTCAATATGATGTGTTAATGCCATAAATCAGTGAGAGTGAGTTGAGACCAAGAGAATACAAACCCTAGAAACTAGGAAAAATCTCACGGAGGAACATAAGCCTTCCTCAGGAACCAAGATAGGCCTCGAGCTAAATTTTGGCTAAGTCTCAAAATGGAATGTTGACCTCAGCTGGTCTCTCCATTATAATCGGAGAAATGCCCCAGAACGTGAGGGTAGAGGGCCTCGAATGTTCTGCCAAGGATGTTGTGGAGTGAAGGAGTGACAAGACTGTATCTCTTTCAGAAAAATCTATCTAGTGGCACGTGAGTGATGGCTTAGGGAACGGCAGAAGCACGGAAGCTCATTGAGAGGCTACTGCAATCGTCCTAGGAAAGATGATGGGGATTTGCATTAATGCTCTGACTATGAGAATGTAGAGAAGTTTGATTTAAGAGACTCTGAGAAGAAACTGCCCTGGACTTAGAGACGGAATGGATATTGAAGCTAGCTAAGGGGAGAAGGCAAGCATGACCGGGAATTATTTGGGCATCTGGATGGCTGGTGATACTGGGGTCAGAAGCAAGGATAAAGGCAGGAATAACTGAGGGTTTCAGTTGACGCAACCGGGTGATTCCGTTAATAGAGAAATTAAGAGTGGATGGATCTGACTTACCTCTTTATAATATTTCCTTTTAGAAACACTTATGCAGACAATGAAGGCTGTCTCTGACTTGCTCAAGTTCCAATGGACTTTACCAAAGGGGGGGAAAAAAAACAAGAAAAGAAAAAAAAAAAAGAAAATGCCATAAGATAGTCCTCTCACTCCGCCTGGCACTTCTTTCCACCCTGTCTTTCACCTTTACTCTTGGAAGGGAGAACTTTTGCCTCAGGGAGGCCTATAGTTACAATGACAATTTCTGCATAACAGAAAATCTTCCTCCCTCCAACTCATGACCCACTCCCGAGAAGAAAGATTCAAATTAGGTCAATAATTTGAAATGAGTGTAATATCTACTCAGCAAAAGAATCTGTGATTGGATTTGGCTTGTGTGTGCATGCGTGCACACATGTGCCTCACCCCACATCCAACCATGTAGAGAAATACACAGATACAGTACACACCACACTTGAGAAAACACTTCCCTTTGAATCAGTCTTGGTATCACCATGGTAACATGAACAAAAGCAGTCCTCCTAAGCACAGAGGGGAAACCTGCAGATTTGTGATAGGCACCCCTGGGGATGATTTCGGCCACCATGGGGACCATTTCAGCCTATGATCTTCCAATAACCTCACGGGCTCTGTTTATCTCAGACTCTCTCTAATCTTCCTTCTATCTGTTCTTTTGATCAGCCTTCTCCTAGGACTCCAGCTCTCATGCTTGGCCATGCTTCTAATTTCTGGGGGAAAAATGCTTCTCTCTGCGGTTCTTTTGGCCACTGCAAATGGAGCCTTTCCTCACTTAGGGGGCTGCAGTATAGAAATAAAATAATTCTGCTGTAAGGTTATTTGAAATTATATATCACTTTAGAAGTAATCTTTAAAAAGATGGCTTCAGAATGCCAACAACATCTATTTCTCAGGATACTTATGCATGTGCTCATGAAAATGATGTGACTATGACCTACAGACTCAAAATACCAAGTCAGAGGGCTGCTACCTGTGTGTGAGGTTTAAGAAAGCCTCTCGGTCCCTACAAAAGAAAATCAATCTGGCCTTTATCATTTTTCTCGGAAGAATCAGAAATAGCATTCATTAGAGAAATCCACTTCCCTCCAACTCCAAAGGGATTTCACATTTTCCAGTTGTGCTTAAATATTGTACCTCTGGTCACAGTTGTCCTAAGGGAGAGGTTCCTCCTTCCAAATAACATTCAAATAATCTTCAAAGGCTCCTACCTGCTAAAAGTGATATGACAATTGCGTTTTACTTAAGAAATCATCTTTAAGTCCCAAGCCATTTTTTTTCTGTCTTCTATATACAGCATTACCTACAAATGTTGTTCTAAACCTTTAAAAAGTCAGTGATTTTGATTTGAGGTTCAGCTGAAACAGAACCTGTTATAATGAAAAATTTAACAGTGTATTAATTTTAGAATGTTTTGCAGTAAGGGTAGGTGTCTGTGCATTTGTATAAATGTGTGCACATACATGCTTATATGTACACACAATTATATGTAAGGATACATGTGTATTATATGGTACAGAAGTTAAGAGGATGGGGTCTGGAATTAAACTGTCCTGGCATGATTTCTCCATCCTGTGTGACTTGGTGTAAGTTACTTCTCTGCTTCTCAGTTCCATCTGTAAAATGGGAATAAGAATAGTAACCACCTCATAGACCTGTGTGATGATTAAGGAGTTAATAAAATACTTCATGCTTAAAACAGAGCCTGCCACATAGTAAGTGCTCAGTCAATATTATCTAGTTTTATTAGAAGTAGTCTATATGACCGATATTTTAAAAAATGGACTTACCTGCAAAGACAAAACATTTAAGTTACTGGTGTATTTTGCATAATGTACGGATTAGTAATGTAGCCTCTTGCTATTATTTGATCGACTGGAGAGCAAGAAGAAATGGTGTTCTTCTACTGCTGTATTCTCTGCTTCCACACCTCTGAGAGCTGAATTGAGTTCCAAGGTTTTCTTTTCCTTCTTCTTCTTTTTTTTTTAATGTTTATGTTTGAGAGAGAGAGAGAGAACACGAACACAAGCAGGGCAGGGGCAGAAAGAAAGGGAGACACAGAATCCGAATCAGGCTTCAGGCTCTGAGCTGTCAGCACAGAGCCCGACGCAGGGCTCAGACCTGTGAACCTCGAGATCATGAACCGAGCTGAAACACACACTTGACCAGCTGAGCCACCCAGGCACCCCTGACTCCAAGACTTTCGCTTGCACAGTTAGCCGCTCCGGTGGACAGTCTACCCTTAAAGGCTTCAGCTTGTGAAAGAGCAAGTACAGTCAACACAGAGAAACCTGGTGCAGGGTGATGACTTTTTGGTATTACTGGCAGTGGTTCTGGGAGTGGTGGTTGAGTCTGTTTTGAAAATTCTTTCCATTGTTGGTGTCCCGGGAAAGAAAGAATGTGGAGCTTCTAGAATGATACATATATTCAAGCAGGGTTGTAATTTCAGAAAATGCTCTCCAAGAAAGATGCTTTATAGATCTGCTTGTTTTCAAGATTTTTTTTTAAATGTTTGTTTATTTTTGAGACAGAGCCAGAGTGTGAGGTGGGGAGGGGGCAGAGAGAGAGGGAGACACAGAATCTGAAACAGACTCCAGGCTCTGAGCTGTCAGCACAGAACCCGATCCGGGGCTCAAACCCACAAACCGCAAGATCATGACGTGAGCCGAAGTCAGACACTTAACCGACTGAGCCACGCAGGCACCCCTAGATGTGCTTGTTTTAAAATGCAGGGTAAGTGGTGGTTGATGATGACGGTGATTGTGGCGGTGAGTCTTTCTTCAGCTTATTAGTATCTAGGGAGTTGAACACATGCCTTCAACCTTAACAAAATCTGGACTCAGAATGGGGTAATGGAATGAAATAAAGTGAGAAAGAGGGAGTGGTAGATGATGACACCTATACCTTGAGCTCTCCCTCTGGGTCAGGTACTGCCCTCAGCACGTTCCTTCCCTACAGAGCCACTCAGGGAGGGCCCATGCTGTGGACTTCTGGTAGCCTGGTGTTCAGTCCACACTTCTACTTTTGGGTCTTTAGGAGGCTTTGAAAAAACACTGTTCTCTAACCATGTAAAGAGTGCTCCTGCAGTCATTTCTAATAGACTTTATATTTAGAAAGCTTTTTTTTTAACAGAAAAATTGAACAGATAGTACAGAGGGTTCTGAGATGCCAGTTGCCAAGTTTCCCGGTTGCTAATCTTTTAATTAGCATGTTACATTTGTTACAGCTAATGAATCAATATCGACACACAATGATTAACTAACGTCCATACTCTATTCGTATTGTCTTGGTTTTTACTAATGTGCCTCTGTCTTTTTTTTAAAGTTGATTTATTTAGCTTAGAGAGGGGAAGGGTCCAGAGAGAGAGAGGGGGAGAGAGAATCCCAAGCAGGTNTGAACAGATAGTACAGAGGGTTCTGAGATGCCAGTTGCCAAGTTTCCCGGTTGCTAATCTTTTAATTAGTATGTTACATTTGTTACAGCTAATGAATCAATATCGACACACAATGATTAACTAACGTCCTACTCTATTCGTATTGTCTTGGTTTTTACTAATGTGTCTCTGTCTTTTTTTTTAAGTTGATTTATTTAGCTTAGAGAGGGGAAGGGCCCAGAGAGAGAGGGGGANTTTTTTTTTTTTTTGAGAGAGAGAGAGAGAGAAGAGAGAGAATCCCAAGCAGGCTCCTTGCTGTCCATGTGGAGCCCAACATGGGGCTTGATCCACGAATTGTGAGATCATGACATGAGTTGAAACCAAGAGTTGGACGCTCAACCAACTGAGCCACCAAAGCACCCCTAGAATATTCTTTTTTAATACCTATGCATCCTTTCTGTTTTCCTCAATATTTTTATTCATCCAGTAAAACCTAAACAGAAAAATCGCTTAAAATAAAAGCTGTACTGACAAATATAAGTTAGTAATCCGAAGTCAGTAATCCAAATCACTAAAAATCCCCAGTACCTAACAGCAGCTTCTAAAACCTCTAGTAGGACTTGGGATAAAGATGGAGGGCAAGAACTTCACTGGTGCTTTCATGCGATTTCTGTAACACCATTAATCCTGATTGGAGAGCCCTCCACCCATTCTGGNCCCCCCCACCATGCCTGCCTTCCTTCAGCTGCTCACAACCTCACTGCACCCTACAGCCCTCTCCTCTGGGACTTCCCGTCTCCTGGCCCTGCTCCCTCCACCCACCCCAACTTCCTCTGTGAACTCATAGGCTCCCCTCCTCAGGCTACAGGTTGTTCATGGTACCCCAGATTCCCTACATGCCCCGTGAGACCACTCATCATCTTGGATCCAGACCTCTTCAACCTAACCCCTCACTTAACTCAAAAAATGGGTCACTCCTGGGTGACTTGGCTAAGCATCCAACTCTTGTCTTGGGCCCAGGTCATGATCTCATGGTTCACAGATTCGAGCCCCATGTCAGATACTGTGCTGATAGCACAGAGCCTGCTTGGAGTTTTCTGTCTCCTCTCTCTCTCTCTGTCCCTCCCTTGCACATATGCACGCTCTCTCTCTTTCTCTCTCAAAATAAATGAGTAAACTTAAAACAAAAAAGGATGACTCCATAGTGTCAATATACCATGTGTATTTTTCCTGTATTGCCTTTCCTTCTGCCTTCAGCACCTCCCCTCCCTGCCCTCACCCCGCTTCTCCATCCCGACCCCTCTCTTTGCTTTAAGGTACAAGCTATTTACCCCTCCTCAACACACACACACACACACACACACACACACACACTCACACTTTCCCAGCTTCCCCAAAGCCTGTGATTGCCCTACCCCCTTCCTGTTGTCTATCAGCTGGTTCTTACTCGAAGCTACTTGACATTGTTATATTTTCATTACCTTCCCCAGGAGTTGGCAGGGCTTATTTTTCTTCTCATTGGCGCTCCTCGTGCCTGGGGTCAGGCAGTGCATGCATTTGGTGCCCACTAAATACTCACTGACGCATGTGACTCTGTGGCAGTCAAGATGTAAAGGTGTAGCAGGTGGGTTTGAGTAAACAATCAATATAATACAAACATAACATTAAAAACCCAGCCACTGGAGCCAGACTGCCTCTGAGCTCCGTTGCCCACGGGCTGAATCATCTCGAACTCCTTCCTCACCCTCTCTGAGTCGGTTTGCTCCTGCATAAAAAGGGAATGATGACGGTACTTACCGCATAGACCTGGTTGAGGGTGAAATGAGCTGAGTCCTGTGAAGCACTCACTGTTTGCAAGTCATCAGACAAGGTTGGCTGTTATCCTAATTAGCCAGTTTGTAAACTCCGCCTTCAGAATCACGTAGGCTGTGAGCGCAGAGTCTGTCTCTCAGACCACTGTGGTGCCAGCACCATTTAGAAGCACACACGCTATCGAGGATCCAGAATGACGTCGTGTTGCTATTTTAAATGTACCCACATTTTGTTTTCATCAGGGATGATACAAGGACAGACCCAGAGACAACCGCCTCTGAAGGAAGAGTTTGTTACTCTTCTCAAGAGGAGGGGACACCCCCCACACACACCATGCAGGGCCGCCTGGGAAAGGCCCAGGGCTGGTCGGGAGGCTGAATGAGTGAGAGAAATGCATCGGTGATGGCCTTTCTTACTATAATGGGGGGCAGCTGGGACGGGGCATGTCGTCTACTGGGCAGGAAGTTGGGGTGTGTGGTTGGATGGTTTGCAACATGAATCCCACGTGCTGGCAGAAACCCAGGGATAACATGGTTGTCGGCACTTTTGGCTGCCAGTTTGACCCCTGAGTCCACGATGCCAAATCATCAATCACGGGATGTTCAGGCTATTATGACGACGGCTCGAGCCTTGTCCTCACTCTACTTGCTCTTCCTTTGGTTTTCAGTGACTCTGATCCTTTTCACCCATGCACATATCTCTTGCTTTCTTCTTGAAGTGGCCTCACTGGACCCTGGGTTTTATTTAGATCTCCTATTCTTTGGCCCCTCTTGCTTCCTCTCTCTCTCCTAGCCTGATTCTACTTCCATTATGCCTGCAGAAAGATTTTCTTCGTTTTTCACCCTTTCTCGAACATACGAGAGCTGCTCCTTTTCACAGATTAGCCCAGAAACTTGGAAAACAGAGAGAAGCGAAGGGTGTGTTGCCATGTCAACCCAGAGCAGAGCCGGCTTGTCAGCGTCGCACACTAATCGTTCTGGTCCATGGACTGGCGAGGTCCTAGAAGACCGTTTTTGCCCTCTGGGAAGTTTCTGGGCAGGAATGGAGGAGCTCTGAGACTGGCCCGCCCTGGCCCTGGGAGAGCTGCTCGTGAGATCTGCTGAAATCATCTCACTGGCCAGACGGGACCCAACTACAGCCCAGCACCCTTCTCCCTTCCTTTCTTTTCAAAGGAGAAGCCCCACTTAATAGCCACACCAGCCTGTGACTGGATAATTATAGGAAATCTTGGCTCCACTCAGCTGAGAAGAAAGAATTCTTGAGGAAGAATTTCAGGCTCTTTTACTATTTCCCTTTGCCTTGTCGTCTGGCTCTGTGCCATCTTTTTGCTTTCTTTTCTCAGTCTTAGTGCTGCGTCCCTCACCCCTGCCACCCTCTGTTTGGATGAATGTGAGACCTCTAATATGCAGCCTTCCACTCTGGATTGGCTGAAATGCTTTCTCTTTNTACCTGATCACACCTTATTAAAAAAACCATTTTGAGGTTTATTTATTTATTTTGAGAGAAAGCAAGCAGGGCAGGGGGCAGAGAGAGAGAATCCCAAGCAGGCTTCACTCTGTCATCCACAGAGGCTGATGCAGGACTCGAAATCATGAATCCCAAGATTACGACCCGAGCCGAAATCGAGAGTTGGACCTGAATCCACAGAGCCACCCAGACGCCCCCATCACTCGATGACACCCTGTAAAGAGAGTAGCAGAAGGAATGAGGAGACTCACTCAGAGTTCTAGAGGAACCTCTTGGTTCAAGTATATTTATGAGCATAAAGACAGATTCAACAGGAGCCCTGAAGTTTCCCTCACAGTAATTGCCTTTCTTTGACAATTGTACTTTCCACAATTGGGCACCCTGTGACCTGCACTTCCCTTTTTCTTGAAGTGTCACGCTGCAGGTCTCAGCAGAAGGGACAGAGCAGAGCCCTGTCAGGTGCTTGTGGAGGGGAGCACGTGAGGGACAGACCCACCCCGCCCTGGTTCCAGTGACAGAATCGATTCCCGCATAGGCTCCAGATGGAGATGCAGCTGTATCTTGCTATATTTGACTGAGGCAAATACAATCAGTTTTCATTTTCTCTGACATTTATTATTTTGGGGAAGGGCTGTCAAGGGAAGGGGCATTAGCCACAAATACGACAAGGTTAAAGGACAATGAGTCTGGTCTGAAGCATTGTATTCAGACGGTTGACATCCTACGTTCATCAATCAATATTATTGACTTGGCCAAGCTTCAGGTTGGAGTAATTTCTGTAATGCGATTTAGGCTGTGCCACAAAATGGTGTGTTGGGGATAAAATGTCGGAAGCCAGTCAGTCGTCTGTGAGATACATTTTGGGAAACATTCTTAATCTTAAAAATAGAACTTGAAGTGTCTGCAGCCAGGAGGATGCTTAATTAGATTCATATAGGAGCCACCAGCTGTTCCTAAGACAAACAGAAATATCTGAAGTCTCTTCCGGTTCTGTGGAGACAGGCGAAATGGCTCCCCCTTTTTGAGCCAAATCTGAAAGACCCTTCAGCGAAAAGCTCTTCAGGCCTGAGTGGCCAAGCTCAGCACACAGAGGTAGTGTTTTCCTCTTCCTCTTTCCTCTTGCTTTGCTCTCAAAACCTGAGGAGCTTTTAGTCACAACGATAAAATGTCCACAAAAGAGATACTGCCGTGAATGGGCCGCAGTACTGCGTGCATGGCCGGCCGTGTTCCCCTGCCCCCTGCCCCCCTTCTCCCCTTCTAGTCTCAGAGTCCAGTGCCTTCTTCACCGCATGGATTTCTGGATCTTGGTGATGCAGTTACAGAAGGGTGTTGGGGAGACAGGGAGAGGACATACATGAAAGAAGCTGAGAGGCAGGAGGGGAGGTGGGAAGGCTTTTCTAGAAACACTAAGTTGATCTGTGTAACCAAGATTTGGGAGGGAACAAGAGAGTATGGAGGGAAAGTCATGCAGCTAAGACTGAGGGAGCTGTATGATTTGGCAAGTCTGGCTCTTGAATTGGGAAAGAGAAAAAGGAGACTGTGAGAAGTATGGTTAGGAGTTAGGAATCTATCAGGAAGATTTGGGATGAGTTAGCAGCCTCACAGATTGCCAGGAGAAAGGGGCATTCAAAGGGATGTAGCTCAGCCTCCTATTCGATGTGGGAAACTCTTTTAGGGCCTTCCTACAGAAGGGCCCCCCAACCGTAACTTGGAAATCTTGGTGTTAGGTACTATGGTCTCACACTGGCAGTGTAGACAAGGGGCTGAGAACACAGGTGCTAGAGCCAGATGGCCCCGGTTCAAACCCAGGGGCCACTAAGGTTGGGCACCTTAGGTATGTTACCTGACATTCTGCGCTTCAGTTTTTGTACCCGTAGACTGAAGATAGTGATAGCAGAGGACAGTCAGGGGAATTAATGTGACATATAGGTTATTCTTTATAAAGGATACTTATCACTTAGAAGACTGCTTGTGTATGTAATAAGTATTACGTAAGTATTCACTATTCTTATCACTTCCGTAAGGTTGCTGCATGTAGAAGAAAATTCTTTCTCAGACTGAGTGAATTTGACTTCTCTTATTCCTTTTTTAAATTTTTTTAAAAATGTTTTATTTATTTCTGAGGGGGGGGCAGCGTGAGGAGGGGAGGGTCAGAGAGAGAGAGAGATACAGAATCTGAAACAGGCTCCAGGCTCTGAGCTGGCAGTCAGCACAGAGCCTAATGCGGGGCTTGAACCCACAAGCCACAAGATCATGACCTGAGCCGAAGTCGGATGCTTAACCGACTAAGCCACCCAGGCGCCCCAAGACTTCTCTTACTCCTGTTTATCCCATTTCTCAGCTCTGAAATAACCCAAATCAAGGCTCTTCTGCCTTCCACATGGGCATCCACCAAACATCCAAAGATAATTATCCTGTCCCTCGTTGCTCTTATTAGATCATCAAAGAGAGCTTTTTGCAAATGCTATTCCTTCTCTCTGAACACCTTTTCCTCCCAAGTTCTTCATGTTCTAACTCAGATTTCTTCTTTAGGAAGCCTCTCCCCATCTGAGTAATGTAGACAGCATTTTAACCATGTCCCCCATGTATAACGATGAACAGAGTACAGATTCTAATAGCTGTTGTGTATGTTGCCATCGTAGCATGTGCCTTATGCATCATGGTGACCCAGCACGTGGCACAAAATGCTTATTAGATGACTTGGTGGAATATGAATGATGAACACATGTAAAGCGAAAGCTTTCTTCAAAGGCATAGAGCATCTCCCTTGGAGAATAGTCTTGGCAGTAGGGAGACAGGTGAGAAGAATGTGACTTGTCACAGAGTTGCAGGAGGCGGGCATGCCCAGAATCCCGTCAGTCGATCGTTTTGTCCCTTGTAACTCCAGCAGAACGAAAAGTTTTCCCTGGATTCTTGATTGGTTGGTCACAGGTTTTCAGATTCAACTTTGTTGTACAGAACCCTCTCCGCGGGGGAGTTGGAAAACAAGAAATAATAAAGCAAGAGCAGATAAGCGGGTCCAAATGATGAAGAAAGAAGCCAGGGAGTAAGGATAGGGACAGCTGAGGTAGAAGAACCCACTGGGTCTGGTTGTGGGCAGAAGGCTCTTCAGAAGAGGAGAGAGAGAAGACAGCATTCGGGGAGACATCACTGGCAGGAGTGACAGAGACTTTGAAAGCGGAGTGTCATCTAAAGAGGCTTTTTAAGGGAAACATGCTATTCAGTGTTTCCTTGTGAGCCTGGGCAAGATGCGTTGGCTTCTGATGTGGATTTTCTGTCAGGCTGCTGTTTCTTTGAACATGGCCTGGCCCGGAGCCCCAGCAGCATGGGACCCCACTTACATTCGTGCTCTGTTCTGCTTCAGCCGGTCCGTAGGGTTTACACCCCAGTTCTTGGGTGCTTCTGTTTTGCGGGATGCTGAGTACTGTTTCACTGGAGCACCTGTAAGAGAGGAGCTATTGCGTAGAGGCAGGATTGTTTGTGTTTGTAAACATGTGACATAATCAAGCACGGGCACAGTTCAGATCACCCATTGGCCCCTTAAATTTCCTCTTTGTGTTAACAGGGGCTCTTTCTCCTAGCTTCCCAAATGGAGCCAGTCCTGAGTCACAATCTTGACCTAGACACTGACCCAAGGGCACATTATTTGGGCGTTAAGACCAGGGCAACAAGATCCGTTGTGTTTACTCTTTTTTCCCCATAAATGAATGGTGGCATCGTTAACTAAGATAGAAAACTTAGGTAAAACAGCGGCATTCTTTTCCTGATCGGGTTACTGAATTCCACCGGAAGATACTGGTGGAAAGTGTTTTGTTTGCGAACCTCTCCCAGCACCTCTGCTTTTATTTGCAAAAACCCCCATTGCAGGAAGTATGTACGCACTCTGGCTGCACAAAATGGAAAAAGGCTAGCTCTCTTCCTATCAAATTATGGCCAAGGGTTCAGATTTGCAAGATGCTGTCTTAATTGAACAAAGAAGGGAAAGCTGACATTCTCGAGTTGTTCAAAGGAAAGGTGATGTGTACACCCTTCCAAGAAGGCATTATATTTACTCTTAATGAAAGTATCAACCAAAAATATGAAAGAAATTGCATTCTGCCAATTCGTTGAAGAAGGATCTTAAAAACACTACCTGGGGCACCTGGGTGGCTCAGTCGGTTACACATGTGACTTCTGCTCAGCTCATGATCTCGCAGTTCGTGAGTTCAAGCCCTTCATCAGGCTCTGTGCTGAGAGCTCAGAGCCTGGAGCCTGCTTCAGATTCTTTGTCTCCCTCTCTCTCTGCCCCTCCCCTGCTCACACTCTGTCTCTGTCTCTCTCTCAAAAATAAACATTAAAACAAATTTTTTTAATGAAATAAAAATAAAAACACTTCCCTAGGTGGCCGTTTCTCAGAGAACATTGGTTTGTGCTTCTGTTATCCAAATCCAGTCATCTTGCCATTTTCTTAGCTTATTGCTTTTTTGAGGTTAAGCTTTCCCATCTTCATTACAGGACACTTAGCACAAATACCATAATTAGCAGCTTGGAATTGTGTATTTAGGTAATCTTGCCAGACAGCTCCATCAGAACTGGCCTGAGCTTTTCAGGAATAACATAGAATTAATTTATTAATAATAATAATAATAATAATAATATTGGAACTATTGTTGGAAATGTGCCAATCTGCTACCAAATCCTGGCTTCATTTCACCAGTAAATTTGACTTGAAAAATTTGCGGAAAGCTTTTTACCAAATTCTCTCTGTTCATAAGAGATTATATTGCCGTACACCAATGCGGTAAAAGAGATTACCTCTGAAAGGTAGAATTACAGACAATTTTAATCTTCTTCTCTGGGATAAGAGCAAGAACTCTAATGAAAAAAGTAAATGTTTAAAAAAATTTTAATTTTTTAAATATATTTTAAAATACACAATAAAAAGAGCCCATTTCCTGTGTTCCCAAGCATTCAGAGGAGGTAGAGTGCATAATTCTCTGGCCTCACTCACATGTGTTCTAGATTGTTTATAAAAGGATCAGAAAAGAAAACTAAGCAAAAAGAGGAAAGAGAGGGATAAAAAAAATTATGCATGGTGACATGCAAAAACTGGTTATATTATAACTGCCTGCAGAGTTTGAAAGTGATTTAAGCTGGGTCTATGCAATTACTCGACCAATTTAGGTCAAAAGCCACACTTAAAAAAAAAACACTGGCAATTCAAAGCAAAAGTTTTTTTCCATTTTTTCTGAAGTCTAGTTGACATGCAATGTTCTATTAATTTCAGGTGTACCACGTAGTGATTCGACAGCTACATTATGCGATGCTCATCACAGTAAATGTAGGTACCATATGTCACCAACGTTTTACAATATCATTGACTAAATTCCCAAGGTTGAACTTTTTATCCCTGTGACTTACTTATTTTCAACTCGAAGTTTGTACATCTTAATCCCCTTCACCAGGCAAAAGTATTCTATTTTCATTAGTTTCTACTCCCTATAAAACTGGCCCAAACAGTTGGGGAAAAAAAAGAAAAGAAAGGCTTTCTCATTCTCTGTCTCTTGCTCAGAACGTGAGCACATCATAGATGAAAATAAAACAGAACACAGTTGGAGTTTCAGTAGGCATCATCCCAGGAAATCAAGGCCAGGCAGAGAGTGGCGGTGGATGAATAGATACTAAGAATAAAATATTGGGGTGCCTGGGTGGCTCAGTCCATCAAGCGTCCGGCTTCGGCTCAAATCATAATCTCATGGTTCATGGGTTTGAGCCCCGCATTGGGCTCTGTGCTGACA
The DNA here is from genome assembly GCF_008692635.1 of Crocuta crocuta. Taxonomy (NCBI): domain Eukaryota; kingdom Metazoa; phylum Chordata; class Mammalia; order Carnivora; family Hyaenidae; genus Crocuta; species Crocuta crocuta. The sequence continues at coordinate 4,539,282 of NW_027529442.1, read as the reverse complement.
GCTCAGAGTCTGGAGCCTGCTTCAGATTCTGTGTTTCCCTCTCTCTCTGCCTCTCCCCTACTTGCAGGCTCTCTCTCTCTCTCTCTCACTCTTTCTTTCTCAAAAATAATAAACATTAAAAAAAATTTTTTAGGGTCACCTAGGTGGCTCAGTCGGTTAAGCATCCGACTTTGGCTCAGGTCATGATCTCACGGTTCGTGGGTTCGAGCCCCGCATTGGTCTGTGCTGACAGCTCAGAGCCTGGAGCCTGCTTTGGATTTTGTGTCTCTCTGTCTCTTTGCCCCTCCCCTCCTCTCTCAGAAATAAATAAAACATTAAAAATTTTTTTTTTAATTTTTTAAAGACTAAAATCTCCTCTTCTTGGTAGCTGCCTTCCCCCCAGATGCATGCCCATCCTCTGCTCTGCTTTGGGGAAACTGTGCTCTAATGTATGGCCGGAATGACGTCACAGTGTAAGGGCAGTGTGACATGGCCTTCCGAGGTGCTGCCTGGAAACTGAGGGAGTCTCAGAACACAAACACCAAGCACTATTGATCTAAGGGGACAGCCCCTCTGAGATCGGGGAGGTGCTGGGCAAGTGCAGGAAATTTCACAGCGCACTATTGATCTAAGGGGACAGCCCCTCTGAGATCGGGGAGGTGCTGGGCAAGTGCAGGAAATTTCACAGCACCCACTGTCGAAGAAGGAAAAACAAAGATAGAAGTGTGTGCGCAGGCGACAGAAGCGATGACAGTGTGTTGGCAGCAATGCTTTGTGAACAACTGGCGGTTGTTAATCAAGGACACTCCCTGGAGCCACCAGAACAAGTGTCTACCTAAATGGGGCCGACTGATAACCGCATTCTAAGGTTCTTTGAGCTCAAAAGGCAAATTGCTTCGGAGCAGGCAAAATGCTCTATTTAAGATTCATAATTGGAAGGCGTTTTATCAACCTAGCAACCGGGAGGATGCTGATTATTAGCAATGCCCGCAGTAAAGACACTAACACATTTGCTTTCGGTTCACAGTTAGGATAGAATGAAAATAATAGGGATTCTCTTAGGATACGGATCGTAAGTTCTTCATGGCCCTGGCATTGAGGGCTCCTTGGAGTTCAGCTTCAGAGAAGGTGAGCGGAGACTAGTAACCCCAGACACGAGCATGGACGCTGCGTCAATGCACAGAAAGCTCCTTGGTTTCTGCAGTGTGAGACTGTCACATCGGAGCCCTCTGTCCCTGGCAAAGCCAGCGTGCCTGGCACAGTGCAGGGAGTTTACACTGTGGGAGGAAAACCCACGAGGTTCGCATTTGCTCAAGTTCAGGAGAGCATATGAAGAGAAAAAGGAAGTAAGATACAGAGACAGAAAACCAAATCTTGTTCTATTCACGGTGAAGAATTAAGGTCTGTTCCACACCACACACACTCCCCTCTCTGTTTTCTCTCCTTATTTACACAGTTGAAGTGACAGTGGTATTTGGGGTCTGACTTACTGAACTAATGACCTCACACTCTCTAATTCACTCTGAATACGTATACTTAGTCTTATTTTCTAAAATAACTTAAGGGGCGCCTGGGTGGCTCAGTCAGTTAAGCATCCGACTTCGGCTCAGGTCATGATCTTAGGGTACGTGGGTTCGAGTCCTGCGACAGGCGCTGTGCTGACAGCTCAGAGCCTGGAGCCTGTTTCAGATTCTCTCTCTCTCTCTCTCTGCCCCTACCCCTCCCTCTCTCGCAAAGATAAACAAAAACTAAACATTTCTTTAAAAAATAATAAAGTAGCTTAAAATAGTGACTTTGTGCCCATGTTAAGGGCCTTTTTTAAAAATTTGAACAGAGTGATGAGCCGGTGTTTAACACACGATAGGTCCTGGACAAGTAGGAGTGTGTGTCCTGCACCGCGATTATACTGTCCTCAGACAGACTGGAGGCAAGGAGGCCACATGGAAAAGTCTTGACCAGTTAGGTGTCCCGCTGACAGTGATAAGGCAGCGCCAGCAGAGGGTTTGGAACCGCGTGTTAATATCCCAGGACCTCAGCCCTCCTTTTGTTAGGCACCAGGGCCTCCAGACCCTTCGAACAGGGAATTCACAGGACTTGGTGACTGGGTAGGTCTAGGGAGGAGGAGCTGAGGACCGGGTTGAGTTTCCCGGCGTGGGCAGCCCGGTGGACTGGGAGGCCATTACCACAGCAAGGAGCTCGGGTCCACGGGTCAGCCTCGAGCATATCAATCATCGTGCTGTGCTCAGCAGCCCTCGGGGGTGATGGAGCCGTGCTGGACTGTTTGGTCTGCTTTTTAATTTTCTTGCTTCTACCCCAGCCGACAAACTGTCAGCTGTCGATTCTCGCTACTGTCAGAGCGCCTGCTTCTAAGCGTTTCCCTCCTTTACTTTCTAATTGGCTGCTTCTCAAACACCCAAGGGGCAGGGTTGCTAGAAATGTATGTAGAGCAAGAGTCTGTGGGGGCAAAGTGACAGCCCTGCACTGTTGTGTATTATAAAGTACCAGCCTTGTGCCCGCTGTCGCAGCTGCTCTAAGGACTCTAATTTTAAATGGGTTGGGGACTCACAGATCTGGCATCCAGATAGCTAAAGAGATAATCATTTCTATCTGTATAGCAACTTGGAGAATAAAACAGTTCTTCACGCCATCCGCTGATTAATGTTTCTTAATTTTTTTAATGTTTATTTATTCTTCAGAGTCAGAGAAAGAACATGAGCATGAGCAGGGGAGGGGCAGAGAGAGAGCGAGAGAGAGGGAGATAGAGTCTGAAGCAGGTTCCAGGCTCTGAGCAGTCAGCACAGACCAATGCGGGGCTCGAACCCACAAACCGTGAGATCATGACCTGAGCTGAAGTCGATGCTTAACCGACCAAGCCACCTAGGCACCCCCCAAAAAATTTTTTTAATGTTTATTATTTTTGAGAAAGAAAGAGTGAGAGAGAGAGAGAGAGAGAGAGAGAGCCTGCGAGTAGGGGAGAGGCAGAGAGAGAGGGAAACACAGAATCTGAAGCAGGCTCCAGACTTTGAGCTGTCAGCACAGAGCCTGACACAGGGCTCAAACTCATGAATGGTGAGATCATGTCCTGAGCTGAAGTCAGACGCTTACCCGACTGAGCCACCCAGACGCCCCAAATTTGAGCATAATTTTAAATAAACAAGCTAAGAACTCAGGATTATACAATGTTGTCCATCCATACCTGCTAAGACAATAGAGGACAGTGTTTATTTGTGTATCAGTTTAATTGGGATACAATTGCTGTGCATTTCACCCATTCAAAGGGCAATGTGTTCATTTTTAGTAAAGTCCTAGGGTGGAGTGACCATCACCACAGTCGATTTTAATACCTTTTCATCACCCCAAACAATACCTCCTAGTCTACTTGTCAATCTCCAACTCTTCTATCTCCCCACCACCCACCCCCAGCCCAAAGCACCACTAATCATTTTCTTTCTTTACATGTTGACATGTTCTGGACATTTCACATAAATGGAATCATATAATATGTGGTCTTCTGTGAGTGGCTTCTCTCACTCAGCATGATTATTTGGAAACTCATCCCTGTTGTTTGCGTACCTTCCTTTTTACTGATGAGTCATAGTCCATTGTATGGACACACCAAAATTTGTTTATCCGTTCATCTCTTGATGTACATTTGAGCCATTTCCAGTTTGGAGCTATTATAAATAAAGCTTACAGGAATAGTGGTATACACATTGCGGAATGGATGTTTATTTCCTGTCTCCTTGGGTGAATAACTAGAAGCAGAATTGCTGGATCATACATTTACCTTCCGAGAATGTGCCATACTATTCGCCAAAGTGTCCTAACACCTGCGTTCCTCCCAGCAGTGGCTTGGAGTCCCAGTTCCTTCACATCCTTGCCACCACTTGGCATGAACGGAATTTCTACCAGTGGCTGTCTCTTGAGGTCTTAATTCCATGTCCCCAATGACTAATGGTGTTGAGCATTTCTTCAGGAGCGTATCGGCCTTCGGTATATATCTTCTTTGGTGTTGTGTGTGTTCACATCTTTTGCTCATTTTTATTGGATTGTCTGCTTTCTTATTGTTGAGTTTTGAGATTTCTTTATATAATCTGGATACAAGACTTTTATCAGCTATACCCTTTCCAGAGTTTCTCCCAATCTGTGGCTTTTCTTTTTATTCTCTTATCAGTGTCTTTTGAAGACCAGAGATTGTACATTTTCATAAAATTCAATGTATACATTTGTTCTTTTATGGATTTGGGTGTTATATCTAATAAATCTTTGTTTAATCTAAATCCACAAAAATCTTCTGTTTTCTTCTTGAGAGTTGTATAGACTTAGGTTGTAATGGGCTGAGAAGTAGAGATTCAAGTTCACTTTTTTACAAATGTATATCCAGTTTTTGTAGCTTCATTTGTAGATAAGTGACCATTCTTTGTATTGCCTTTGTCTCTTGGTCAAAAATCAGTTGTCTGTGGTGGGGTGTGCAGTGGGTATATGGGAACTATCTACTCTATCCCTTCAATTGCTTTGTTTATCTTTATACCAGTGCCATGCTGTTTTGATAACTGTAGTTTTATAATGATATTGCTGTATTTGTGTGTGTAGCAGATTTCATATATCCTAACAATTCATCCCTAAATACTTCAGCACAAAAGTTTTAAGAACAAGGGCTTTGTCATACTTATGACAGCAAAGAAAATTAGTGGTAATACCATTTAATATACAGTCCATATTCACATATCTCCAATGTCTCCCAAACATCTCTGGTTTTTTTCAAATGTGTGATAGATCTTTGATCAACATCTCCAGCTACTCTCTGCTAAATCAAAAATTTTAGTTTTTTTCCTGGGTCAATTTTTATAATCGATCAGATTGCTAGGAATTCATCCTTCCAACTTTTTTTTAACGTTTTTTAAAAATTTTTTTCATTTTTGAGAGAGACAGAGACAGCGTGAGCAGGGGAGTGTCAGAGAGAGAGAGAGAGACACAGAATCTGAAGCAGGATCCAGGCTCTGAACTGTCAGCACAGAGCCCAATGCAGGGCTCGAACCCACAAACCGTGAGATCATGACCTGTGCCGAAGTCAGACGCTTAACCGACTGAGCCACCCAGGCGCCCCCATCCTTCCAACTTTTTAAAATTGTTACTGTAAAACTGATTATTCAATCTCAGATTTCACTTTCATTACTTCTGTCTCTGTGGTTATTTCTTTCTCCTTTTTTTTAAATTTTAAGAGTTTGTTCTCTTCTCTCCTTTCTAATCTGACCTATTTCTGCTTATGTTCTGTCTTTATCTCTCTTGAGGTTTCTTAATCAGAACCTTAAAGGGGTTTTTAAATTTCATTAATCTTTGCCAAGAAGTAGCTTTTGGATTTATTTATCCTCTCTGCCATCCAATCATGTTACCTTATTACATCAGGGTTTTACGTTTATTTTATCTCTCTTTCTAGTTTCTTTGGGTTTCTTTTGCTGTGCTTCTTAGGAAATCCTAAGTTTTTAGTGCCTCTTGGTCTTTTCTCTTTAGCCTGGAAGGCATTTAAGACTGAGGATTGCTCACACTGTCTTAAAGCTTTAGTAAGCTCTGTGCTGCTCTCTGTTGCTTTCTAGATCACGATTAACTTTCTTTTTGATTTCTCTTTTCATCCAACGTTATGAACAGCCCCCTATTAGTTGACAAATGGGAAGGATTTTTTGGTCATTTTTAAGTTACTTATGTCTGATTTTATTTGATTATGACTTGGGAAAGTGTGTCTTATAAGATCTCAGTGGCGGCGTCTGAGCAGCTCAGTTGGTTAAGTCTCCACCTCTTGGTTCAGGTTCAGGTCATGATCTCACGACTCGTGAGCAGCGTGGAGCTTTCTTGGGATTTTCTCTCTCCCTCTCTCTTTGCCCCTCCCCCACTTTGTGTACTTACACACACACGCTCACTCTCTCTCAAAATAAATTTTGAAAAAAATCTTGCTGCCTTGGAATTTTTGAAGTTTTCATTGTGGACTTATATCACTGCTCTGTCTCTATGGTACCTTCTAGCATATTCCTGGACCTTTGAGTATAATATGTATTCTCTCTTCAAGGGATGTAAGTTTCTCTAAGTACCAGTTACCTCTGGTTTATTGATTGTATTTTTTTTTGTTTTGTTTACTTCTTCTATGTTCTTAATTTTCATGCTGGGTATCTTTCCTTTTCTTTTTTAATTTTTTAAATGTTTTATTTATTTTTGAGAGAGAGATAGAGACAGAAGGAGCAGGGGAGGGTTAGAGAGAGAGGGAGACACAGAATCTGAAGCAGGCTCCAGGCTCTGAGCTGTCAGCACAGAGCCTGAAAGGGGGCTCAAACCCACTAACTGCAAGATCATGTCCTGAGCTGAAGTCAGACGTTTAACCCACTGAGCCAGCCAGGTGCCCCTGGATATACTTTCTAAGGGGGCAGCCTACAAGTCTCTGATTATGATAGTAATTTTGTTAAGTTCCCCCTGAATTTGTAATAATTTTTGGTTTATGCTTTTAGCTTTTAGAGTTTGGTACATACGTGCTGTGTCTGTTATATAGCTTTAACAAACATCAGCTTTGTGCTTACAAAATGGTGCCGACGTCCTGTTGAATGATTGTGAGCTTTCCATTCATCTTTTTCCATCTTGAGATCTCTCTTCTGGTTCATCTCTGGTTGACGTTGAGTCTTAATTAAAGCCTTGGAAAGCAGTGGTTGGCTATTCTAGTTTCTGGCTATCTGCTTATCTCCAGAGATCTTTCTTTCAACCTGGCCGATGGGAGATGTCTCGGCTGGGTACAGGGACCTTAGGCTGCAGTCCTCTCTTAGATGCCACCCCACTACATCGATGTCAAAGGCAATAAGTCGTAGGCCCTTCTGATGAGTTTTTATCCATGTGCATGTTGGGGAAGGAGGTGAAATTTGAGAGGATGAGGGAACAGTATGAACCAGGGCTGCCACCATGCACAATTCCAGGAGGCACCGGCCATGTCCACTGTCCTAACGGGAAACACAGGTGACTGTGAGTCAAGCTCTTCCTGGTATCTGCTGCTCTCTCGTACTCGCACAGTGCGGGGGGGTGGGAGGGGAATACTTCCACAGGTTTCTCCACCAGGCAGTCCTCAGAGCTGAAGGCTTCACCTGAACCCCACTGCCCTTAGGCTTCGGCAGGAGGACCCCCTGAGATGCAGAGAGATGGAGGTGAGCGTGAAGACAAAAGGAATTGCCATCTTGCTTCCATCCATGTTCCCAGAACCCTCCTCATCCTTCTCAGCACAGGGCTTTTGGAGTGAGGCTTCCTGGAGATGTGTACCCTTCGTATTTAGAGATCTCTTAGTAATAGCAAAGCTGTTAAACAGTAACTGGAGCATCCTTTTAAATGGATTAGGTGCTAAATGTTTCCCTAAGATAAAGATGAATGAATGGAATCCATGTTCGCCATAAAAAAAATAAATAAATAAAAGTATGAGGGGCACCTGGGTGGCTCAGTTGGTTGAGCACCTGACTCCTGATTTTGGCTCAGGTCATGATCTCACCATTTGTGAGGTCTAGCCCTGCATCAGGCTCTGTGCTGACAGCATGAAACCTGCTTGGGATTCTTTCTCTCCATCTCTCTCTGTCCTCCCCACCCCCCCCCAAAAATACATAAACTTAAAAAAATAAGGATGCTAAAAATTTCAGAGATTTGGCTTGTATATGGTCCAAGAAATCTGCCAGCCAGATTCCTTTTGAAAAGGGGAAGACACCACAGTGTATGGTGTGCCGGTCCAGAGCATTGATGACCTCTCTGGAGAAAATATCCCACAAGAGACCATCTGATTAGAATGCGGAAGCCATGAAATAAACTTGTGTGGCTATTTCTGTATCCTGTGCTCACTAAGAAGAAAGAAAAGACTGTTCTTATAAACCGGTGACAGAAAAGCAATAAAAGCCACGAGAGACCTTCTGAAAGTTTTATTCTAATATTTCTCTGATCAGAGGCAGGAAAGGGGGAAGCAGGAAACCTTGCAAGATTCAAGAAATAGTTGACTAAGTCAAAGAAAGACAGGCATCGTATGTTTCACTCATGTGTGGCTCTTGAGAAACTTAACAGAAGACCATGAGGGAAGGGAAGGGGAAAAAATAATTTGAAACAGAGAGGGAGGGAGGCACACCACAAGAGACTCTTAAATACAGAGAACAAATTGAGGGTGGATGAGGGTTGAGGGAAAATGGGAGATGGCCATTGAGGAGGGCACTTGTTGGGATGAACACTGGGTGTTGTATGTAAGCGATGAATCATGGGAATCTACCCCCAAAGCCAAGAGCACCCTGAACACGCTGTATGTCAGCCAACTTGACAATAAATTATAATTTAAAAAAAAAGAGAAATAGTTGACTATATGGAGAGACAATTTTTTCTGTCTTGTATAAAGCTAAGAAATAACAGAGAGGATGGGGTTCAGACAGGAAGAAGCAATTGGTCTCTTGGACTAGAATAAAGTATATTTTTAAATGTTTACATGTAAAATATATATAACAGAAAATTTGACATTTTAATCATTTTTAAGGGTTCCATTCAATGGCATGAATTACATTCACAGTGTTGTGCAACCTTCATAGTGCCTATTTCCGAAATGTCTTCATCTCCCGAAACAGTAACCTTGTGATGATTAAGCACTAACTCCCCACTTCGCCCTCCCCTCGGTCCCCAAGAACCTCTATTCAACTTTCTGTCTTTATGAATTTGCCTATAGAATGAAATATTTTTTGGACTGGGGAGTAGTGAAAAGCCAGAGCCTGGGTGAAAAGACTAATCCTTAATTGATTCAGTACTTAATTGTGCAGACAAGGGAAGCCATGTAAGAGTTCAGAGCAAGAAATATGGCCTGATCTGAACGTTGCTTTCAGAAGCTTCACTTGGCAGAAGTTTGGGAGATGGATGGGGGTCTGGAGACCAGTTGAGAGGCTGTTATAAAGGCCCATGCTGGGGGTGGGTGGCGGGGGGGAGAATTTGGAACTACTACTGAAATGGAAAAGAAGATTTAAGAGGCGTTTTTGGGACTACATAAGGGGAGGCCTCTGCATGACCTGACAAAATTGCCTTGGGGACACCGGAAAGGAAGACGGTGGCTGTTTTGAGTCCAGGCATCACTCAGGTGATTAATTTTATTATTAACTAATTTTTAAACCATACATTTGAAATTGGGCTTCTACTTAATAGAGTCAGGAACAGTTGTTTAAAGGATCAATACAGAGTAGGAGCCAAGTTCGGAATTAGTAAAACCCACATCAGACGTCGAGAGAATTCTATCTTCTCTTATATGTCAGGGTTCACGTGACGTGGCACTTGGCAGAAAGGAAAGAGGTATAAAAGACTCAGGTCATCAGTCTAAAGAGACTGCGGGTTAGAATTCAGGGGAAGGAGAGGGGGGTGAGTCTGTGTGGAGGCTTCATGCTGGTGGGGGAGGATGGTGTTGTTCATGTTGGACGCCAGGCAGTGGGATACCGTGGCTGGGAGCATGTGCTCTGATCCAGACTTCTCAAGTTCAAATCCTACTCTGTCATGGACTAGCTGTGCGGTCTTGGTCAACGTACTTAACCTCTCTGAACCTCTGTAATAGGAAGAAATGACAGTATTTATCTCTTTGTACTTGTTGACTTCATGTGTCCAGTGTTTAACAAAGTACCCAGCATGCAGTAAGTGCTGTATGAGTTTGGTGTCATTATTAATATTTTTAGGCCAATTTAAAATGGAAACCAAAATAAAGGTCTCCCTGTAAGTTTGAACAATTTAATTTGCCAAGCAAATCAGAAATGAAGAAATCACAAAGTCTTAGAAAGCAGCCACGGCGCAAGGGTCCACTCCGTGTGGTTTGAGTTAACCAAGGACCCTAGCCTCCAAGTCGGTGCTAAGTACTCTCCTTTTGGTTAACCATTATTTTAAAAATACACAGTTGAGGTGCATCTGGGAGACTCAGTTGGTTAAGCAGCCAACTTCGGCTCGGGTCATAATCTTGTAATTCATGGGTTGGAGCCCCGCATCGGGCTCTAAGCCAACAGCTCAGCGTCTGGAGCCGACTTCAGATTCTGTGTCTCCCTCTCTCTCTGCCCCCTCCCCGGCTTGTGCTCTGTCTCTCTCAAAAATAAAGAAACATTAAATAAATAAATACACAAGTGAGATCATCATAAGTCACTTTTAAAAATTCTTTGGCTTAGAATTTTTTTTAAGTTTATTTATTTATTTTGAGAGAGAGATCGAACCAGGGAAGAGCAGAGAGAGAGGGAGACCGAGAATCCCAAGCAGGCTCTGCACTGTCAGCACAAAGCCTGTTGAGGGGCTTGAACCCACAAACCGTGAGATCATAATCTGAGCCATCCAGGTGCCCCAGGAATTTTTTAAATAGAGTTTTGGTTTGTCTCCAGCCAGGGTCTAACCTCTTCTTGCTCTGGTTTGCTTGCCTACCGTAGCATGTGATACGAGTGGAGCCCACGGCTGGGGCTGAAGCAGTACACGCTGACTACATGAAGAATATACAAAGTTATTTATAGTTTTCCACTTATCAACGTCAGGGTCTAAAATTAGTAATATAAACACCTTTAATTAAGGATCTTTTGCTTCAGTTCTAACTAAAATCAGGGGCAGGGTTTCAAAGGTCACATTCAACTTTTAAATAAGTGGATTTTCCTATGATTTTTCTCCTGCGACATTGGGAAGAAGCGCACGTCCGCTGTGCTTATGTTTAGTGCCTCCAACCCGGACACCCTTCCCCTGGGCGGCCCACCTTGCCTGAATCCCTGATCGCCAGACGGGCCTGGGGCGGGAGCCTGGGCTCCACACTGCGGGCCGTGCTAGACTTGGTGGGCGCTGCTGCCCTCTGCTGGGAGTCTCACGAAACAGCGTGCTCCCTTTCCTCCATGGGGCTGATTTTCAGAAGGGACTGAGTACCTCTGAAACCTGAAAGCGTCCAGCTCCCCACCTACCCTGGGCGCCCTACAAGGAAAAGCTCCAACTAAAGTGGTACTAAATAGTGCAATGAGAAATAGGAAGTCCAATACAGTTGTGAGTTATGCCGTGATTAGACCACAGTCTTGTTTAAAAGTTCATTATTTAATGCCTTCCCCAAGTTCACTTTTTCGCGCCTTTGGCCTGCTGAATCTGCCTGGGTGAAACGGTGCCATGTCAAGGGGTCCCGTGTAGGCTTTTCAAGTTTATCTTAAGAAACAGGACTTCACATGGGGCATGTCCCCTAGACGGGCGATAGTACCTGGTCACAGTCATGCTCTGTGGTTGTGCCCTGGATGCCTCTGATGACCAAAATCGGAGACTCACGCTTCTTTGTTTTCTCTTTGGATGTTTTGTGTCCTAGTAGTTACCTTTGAATTTAGACCTTTTTAAAAAATGTTTGTTTATTTTTGAGAGAGAGCACTAGTGGGGGGGTGGGCAGAGAGAGAGGACAGAGGATCAAGGCAGGCTCAGTGCTGACAGCGGCAAGCTCGATGTGGGGCTTGAACCCCCCAATCATGAGATTATGACCTAACCCAGAGTCAGATGCACGACCGATCAACCCACCCAGGTGCTTCACCTTTTATACTTTTTGCATTGCCTTTCCGCCTTAGTTCCCTTTATCATTTTTGTCATTAAATGATAACATTTGACTTCTGGAAATCACTCCCTAAGAGCTCATGAAGGTCTCCTTTATTTTCTACTGCTCCGTAGTTTTTCATTGTGTGTTACATGCTATAGTTGATTCTGCCAATTTCCTATATTTGGACATTGAAATCGTTTCCAGTATCGTGCAGTTTCAAACAGTGCTGTCATCTGTAACATGCACAGAACCACGTGCGTATGTATTTTGTGTTACTGGAGGGGTGCCTTCGGGACAGGCTCCTAGAAGTGATAGGTAGACGAAAGGATGAGGGCTTGCACAGGTTTGTTCTCTTTTACCAAGTGGCTCTTCCTGGGGGCAGAGATGTACTCCGAGACTGGTAGTGACTAGCGGTTATTGTAAGGACACTTGTGATAAAGAAGGGAGGGAGGGAGGAGGGAGATTGGAGTATTAGCGATGTGGTCCTGTCTCCTGAGTCCTCCAGAAAGCAGGCTGGTCTGGTCGGCGCAGTGGGGCAAGGCTTGTGCCTAGAACTCCTTGGAAGGTCAGAAGCAGTACCACAGCTTGCTCTCAGAGCCACGTTCGACGCTGGTTCTGGACCTAAAGCACCCTCAGCCCCTTCTCAGCATGGGGCTGATGAATATTCATTCCCATGTGAAGCCACTCCCCCTGTCCCTGTGCTCTTCCCACGGTCACCACCTGACATCTTTGTTCTGTAAGACACAAACCCATTCCCCCTGCTCCTTCCTCATGATTTCAGCTTGCTGTTTACTTATGGCTGCTCTGTACCCACATCCTCTCTCCCTTCTATAACTATGGTGTCTCTCCCCACTCACCAATTTTGAATTCCAGGTCTGAAAATCACAAGTCTCTGTCCCCAATCTTTCCTTCAGATAAGAACTTTTCATGCCGGGTCCTCTCCTCAGCCAAAGGTCGACGTCCACCTGTGGTTCATAGTACGGCGCTCAGGGTCCTGCATCTACCTAGAGCAGCCCCTCCCAGGGGGCTCTGGGTGGGACTGGAAGTATGACAGGTAACATGATTGACAGGTACATGGTAGCCATTTTCCAGAAATGGGACAGTGGCCACTCTTCAGCCTTGACCTGCTCTGTCCCCAATGGCTGCACAAAGCCCGTTGCAAATCCCTGCCCTTTCCCATCACTGTCTTGTTTTTAAACAGTGAAGGGAGTAAAAGCTTTAAGACCCTTTCATTACTACTTATTCTGTGTGTGAAGGGAGGTCACTACTAATGGAATCAAGAAACTTGACCCCAGGTACCTTCCTTTAATGACCATCCTAAACCACGCCCATCCCTTTTATCTTACCCGTACTGTCCCCTCACTGAAGAGCCTTCCCTTAGCATCTCTGTTCCACTAATGTGTCCATGCCCCCGCGGTCCTCACCCCTGTCTGAAAAATGTACTTAGTGGTTTAATGTTTGCGTGTCTCCCACCATCCCCCCCCCCACCAGAATGTGAGCCCCACGAACCTAGTGCCCACTGGCCTGTTCTGCACCCCGGGACCTAGACTGCATAGTAGGAGCCCAGCCTGGCACACGGACACTTGTTCAGAACGTCAGTGCACGAATGGTGGCCTTGGGTGACTGTGTCATACTGTGCCCACACGTTTGCCACTTCCTACTCTGTGCAAGCGGCTTCTCGCCATCCAAAAAGGAAAACTGATAGTGATTACGTCAGTTGCTCAAGCTGGATAACTGGATCCAGGAAGGAGAGCATTTTCGAAGCCTTCTTCCGGCTCCAAAATGCTCCTTTGGAAAGGTGTAACGTGGTGCAGAAGAAACGAGCACGCTATACCAGCAGATCATTACGTTGCAATCACACTGAAATTCTCTATGTTCCAAGCCGATGCTCTCTGTAAAGAACACACCCTGTATGTGTTGTTAATAACTGGCTGGCGGGAGAGATGCTTACAGCAGCAGAGATCATCGTCAGCATCAAGCCATCTCGGATGTACACAGGGGAGTTGTGACCAGGGCCTCTCACATCAAGCCTTTGAAATTCAATGAAAAACCCCAAAGTGCATGTAATTAAAAGTGAGTCCCACCACAGCTGAGCAGATAAGGTTAAGGATACAGTAAGGGGAACATTTTTTTTTTCCTGCCGTGGGTTTGGTTCTCCGCACAGTCAACAGCCGGCAGGGCTGGTACAGGGAGCAAACGATGGAAATGCTCAGGATGGGAGAATCCGGCGCCCTGAAATAGAACATCCTTTTCAGAGCCAAATGCTCTCACATAAAGGCAAAGTACAAAGGCTGTGAAGGAGGAGGGCTTGCTTGGTAGGTGCTAAATAAAACCAGGCCTGAATCGAGAAGGGCCTGTGATACTGATAATAAATGAAGAAAGTATGATTTAAAAATAAGCCCCAGAAGCAGTGCAAATAAAGGAGGCGAACGTGCCCTTAGCTCCCCCCGCCTGTTTCCATTAAGCGTTCGAATTTCTGCGGAGCCGGATTCTACAGGAGATGCCTGTTTATTTTCCCTCTGTGCATGTGTACAAAGATCCCAAACGTCACGCTTAGAGAAGAGTCTCTGTAAAACGAGTTAATGCAGTCAAATTGAGTTAATGGCTACAGAGAGGTTCATGGAATGGGTGATTTAGTGTTCAATAATGAGTTGTCGATAAGGGGCAAAGAGCCGCTGTGGTCAACGAAATCATACCAACAGTTCAGAGTTCGATTGATTTCTCAGCAATTAGTGGCAACGGTGCTAAAAAGCAAAGAAAAAGACGGATTTGACTGGATATTTGTCTCCTGTGCGCTGAGTGGAGAGCGGCACTGTGTGTGTGGTCCGGAGGGCATCGGTCCCCCGAATGGCCATGAGTCACAGAAGACCCTGTAATTCTGATCCTCTGGCCATTTTGGTGTGGTTAAGAGTCTGTACTAGGGAGGCGCCTTGGGGGCTCAGTTAAACTTCCCATCTCGGCTCAGGTCATGATCTCGCCTTAGTGAATTCGAGCCCCGCATTAGGCTCTGTGCTGTCAGCTCAGAGCCTGGAGACTGCTTCGGATTCTGTGTCTCCTCTCTCTCTGCTCACGCTCTGTTCCACTCTCTCAAAAATCAATAAACATTAAAAGAAGAAGAAGAAGAAGAAGAAGAAGAAGAAGAAGAAGAATCATCATCTGTTCGAGGAAGAATTGGAACCCAAAATATATTCGTCATTTCTCACTCAAACTGCCTTCTCTCTATTAATGACAATACAGGCAGATTTTCCCCTTTAACTCAGTAACAAACTTTTGGTCATATATCTAGATCTTATGACAAATCTGAATCTCTGATGACTTTGTTTTTTGATTCTTTGCTGATGGATTTGAATTAATCCCTTCCTTTTCTCTTTGAATGGAAAGACTTCTTGTTTTATCTCTAAGTTTTATAACATTAGGCAATATGTATATTGGGTTTGTTTAAAACCAGGGTTCACATGAAAGAATCAAATAACAGAAATAAGTATTTTCACACAAATTACCCCAGAGATAAATCTTCATACAAAAATATAAAAACTGAGGTGAGAGGTACAAAAATGAGCACTAAAAGCATCCCAAGTATAAATGTCAAAATGTCATCTGCATTCACTGTAATCTGTGCCTTGTTTTCATCCAAGAATGCTCATTGCAAGGGTGCCTGGGTGGCTCAGGCAGTTAAGTATCAGACTTCAGCTTAAGTCATGATCTCATGGTTTGTGAGTTTGAACCCCGAGTCAGGCTCTGTGTTGACAGTGCAGAGCCTGCTTGGGATTCTCTCCCTCTTCCTGTATCTCAGCCCCTCTCCCCTCAAAATAAATAAGCCTCAAGGGAAAAAAAAAATGCTCTTTGCTGTTGGAATTCACCTGTCTGTCTGCGGGGTTGAAGTCATTCTCCAGTGCAGAGCAACACAGGTTTCTAGAAGTGTCCACAGTCAATAACGCATTTACAAAAACACACTCACAATATACCTGGGAAGGAACATTGTTGCAGATTAAAAATCTTCACAGTTCTAAGTTTAAAAGACGGCAGTAAAACAAAAAAGGAGACTTGTCTTCCTTTCTCCAATAAATAGGCTCTTCAAATTATTCAAGTCCTATATGGCTTGTAAGATTTATCTTGAGAAAACAAACAAAACCACAGGGCCTCGGTTGGATGACAGCTCCTCGCTAAGAGAATCCCGCCGACTGGAAAGCACCGCTACTAACCTTGTGTTTTGGGGGTTTGGCCCCCACATTTCTAAACACTTTCCTTTTTCCACATTTTCTTCCTTTCCAGTTTTAAATAGTAACTTGTAACTCCCTGCTAGGGAAGATAGAGTCCCACACGGACACATGTTTTCTCAGACTCTCTGAGGGTAGGTTGGGTCCTGGCTTGTCACCTGGCGCAGGGGTGCAGCAGCACGTGGCCCCAGGGGCCCCAACAGACTCAGTTCCGGCACTCACTGGTAAAAAAAAGCCAAAGGCAGAGTGACGTGTGATGGGGAAACAAGAAAGGAATTTATTTCAGTGAGGCCAACATCGGGAAGACAGTGGAGTAACATCTCAAAGACTATCTCCAAAAAGCTACACATCTTGTAGGTTTATAGAAGAAGGCTGTGGGGCAAAGGCTGGCAGGTACCTGCAGGTGGGCACACAAGGTCAGGTGTCCCCTGTCTTGGGGTCAATTGCCCAGGGTCCTGCTGGGTGCCTGGGCGCTTCCTGTTGCTGAAGGGTCGTATCCGTCCCCAGCCTGACATGCTTTGCCTTCTGGGGTCTTTTGCCCACGTTAAGAGCTAACCTGGAAAGACCAAGTTAACCAATTACAAAGTACTGACTAGAATCAAAATGGAAGTAATTGAAAATACCTTTCTCAG